>NC_092865.1:5757873-5802874 GCF_032062135.1 Pyxicephalus adspersus | reverse complement strand
AGAGAGAGTGCTACAATAAAAAAAGGGAAACACTAACTGGAAATAGAAACTCATTGGTAATAAACTACACTGTCTCTTTTAGAGTGAGAAGGTGAGATTGACTGTCCCGAGGCTCATCCCTTCTCTCTTTTTATCATCCTGTGTTCTGACATTCTCAAATGATTTAGTTCTGACAGTAAAGATTATTTGACTTCTAGCTGAAGAGAAGGGGAGGGACAGAGAGATGAAAACTAACTGGAGACAAGCTAAAAAGTTTTATAACCGACCTGCCAAGGTCCATAAAAATGTATTTTCTAGGAATAGGGGCCAACACACCATATGCACCTGCGATTCTAAAAGAAGTACAGAGGGGTCCCTGGGACACCTTTATGACATCTGGTCCCTCATTCCTTGAGGTCCTAATATTATGGGAGTAGAAAAGCAAGAAATTCTAGGTCTTCTATATTCTATCCAAAACTGAAAAAAAAGGTTAAACGAGACCCTGTCCTTGCCTCATACTGTAGTTTCTCCCTCCATCCTACAGTAAATGGTCATTTCTGTGGTTATGTAGGGATTAGAGTAAGGAACCTCAGCGTGCATAGGAGGCATTTGACCATTATTTGTTTTTTTTACTATTATCATTAAACATTATTTATATAGCACCAACATATTACGCAGCGCTGTACATTAAAAAGGAGTGGCATATGACAGACAGATACAGACGGAGAAAAGAAGGAGGGGAGGACCCTGCCCCCAAGAGCTTACAATCTAAGAGGTGGGGGAAGTATCACACAATGTCCCTGATTTATTAAAGCTCTCCAAGGGTGTAGAGAATACACTTTCATCAGTGAAGCTGGGCGATCCAACAAATCTGGAATAGATCTGGGCCAGGATTCAAAACATTTGCTAGCAAATGACTGAAGAAATCCATTCCAGGTTTACTGGATCACAAGGCTTCACTGGTGAAAGTGTATTCTCTCCAGCCTTGGAGAGCTTTATTAAATCAAGCCCAATAGGAGGGGGATATGGAATGGTGGGAAGTAGTAAGGGTTTAGAAGACAGAAGAAGACGGGTAGGTGAGGTTGAAGCGTTGGGTTTTGAGGGCTCTTTAAATGAGCAGAGTAGGAGCAAGCTGAATGGGATGGGGAGACCATTCCAGAGAGTCGGGGCAGCTCTAGAGAAGTCTTAAGGCTGTGCGTGTGACCAGGTTATAAATGGGGAAGTCATAACATCCCGAAATTGCTGAAGTCTGACATGGGTTGCAATGTGTATTATATATGAATTATGTAAGGACACTTCCTCTCCATTATATAGGAGTTCTGTAGCCTACACGGGAGAACTGGGTAGGTCTGATAATATTGAGATTTCAGTGCACATTAATTTTACAAGCTTTTAGGAAGTTTTCAAAAACATATTTAACCGGACAAATAGACTCAAATAGGAAATATGATTGGAGTTGCACATCTAGCATAGGGCTGCAGTGTCCCTACTGGCCTGTGTTTGTGCATTTGATATCTCAGGGCTGTCACGGCTGACAAGTAAACACAGGAACCTTGGTGCAGATGGGACACTTGGTAAAATGATCATCTGATATGGAGCCTCTGCAAGTTCATCTATAGATCAAACCCGGGGCACGGCTTCAGGAATGTGACTTTCTATAATTAGCTGCCACCATAACAACCCATCAGCCTGCTGGTTTATGTGCGGAGGAAGTAACATCGCTGGAAGATTATCGGCTCTCGCTGGAGAATACAATGTGGGGCTGATATATGGGAGGCCATACCTAGCAGAGGCTTCCTGTACACAGACTTTATTCAATCACATGACACCTTCAAGTCTATGGCTGGCCCAAAAAAAAAAAAAAGCTTCACCACTTTACCCTTGTGTCTGCTATATAAGAAGCAATAAATGCAGCTCTGCATTCATTAATACAGCATTATTAAACTGTAATTATATAGCGCCAACATATTGCTCAGCGCTGTACATTAAACAGGGGTTGCCAATGACAGATGCAAACAATGGCCCTGATTTATTAAAGGCTCGAGTAGATACACTTTCATCAGTGAAGCTGGGTGATCCAGCAAACCTGGCATGAATTTCAACTTCAAAGTCATTTGCTATTTGCTACAGGGTTCTCCCCAGGCCCTTTTAGCTGGGCGCACCACCCGGCACTTTTCAGCACCCACCCGGCTGTTTTTCGGTGGTTACTAAAGAGTTTGGTCACAATACAGGGGCTGCCACCCACCTACAATTTCTTCCCACCCGGCTTAAAAAAATGTCTGGGTTGGGTTGTGCTAGCAAATGTTTTGAATCCTGGACCAGATCAATTCCAGGTTTGCTGGATCACTCAGCTTCACTAATGAAAATGTATCCTCTCCAGCCTTGGAGGGCTTTAATAAATCAGGCCCAATGACAAAGGAGGAAGAGAAAGAGAGGACCCTCCCCAGAAGAGCTTACATGTATATTTGAAATGCAAGCAGTGTGTATACCTGAGTTTGACCTAGTATTAACCCTTTTGCAGTCCCAGCTTAGATTGGGGTTGGGATAAGCAGCACTCAGTTGTGTCATAGCAATTATGTGATAGCAAGGTGCATTGAAAGATCAGATATGAACTCATTAGTGTGCTGCTTATCCTTTTCCTGTCCAATCAAAGAAAGGGGAGGGACAAGACCTGGAAAGTGTTTATACCTGCAGCAGAGAAAAAGCAGGCCTCCTGCCCTCCAAGAAAGGGCTGCCCCTTGTGGTAGGGCTCTGTAAACCTCAGGACTTGATAGACAGAAATACAAACCCTTCGGTGGTTAAAGCAGTTTCTGTACATGTATTTCACTTCCGTATTTGGCTGTTTGCCTGGAGTTCAGATTTAAAATAAATTTTGGTAGTATTCTCAATTAAAAACTTTCATCCTTCAGTTCCAAGATTCACCTTATGACATTCATACACCTCAGTAGCAATACGAAGGGGCAGACATTAGGGGGTGAAGAAGAACATGGATAAATGTAATCTAATTTTCATGTGCTACTTTGTAAATTTATTGAAAGAGAACTGGCTTAATACAATAAATAAAAGGGGCCAGATGGCGCTTTCATTCCCCGGAACGCTGCAACGTTTGATTTACCAACATTTAGTAAAATGTAAAATAAAACGGCTCTATAAAATGATACCAATGCATTAGTAACCCGGCATAAATACTCTGATCCTAATGTATTCAGGATTCAAGAGATGAGGCATTAGAGAAGAAACATTATGTTGTACTAATAAACTTTTTTTTAAGTACCTAGGAAGTAGATAAAATACACCAGGGCAAACGGGAGAACCTAAATAACAAACAGTCTAACTATTCATTCTACAAAAACTGTACTTGTAATAAATAAATCCATCTGTCTCCACTGGCAGAAAAAACTTCTAAATACAAATTATAATAGTCAATACAGACTGATAACATTGCCAAGAGGCAGCCTATCTGCTGATTATATATTGATGACATCACTGGGGATGCAGCCTATCCACTTACCAAAGCTTGGTGACATCACTGAGAATGTAGCCTATCCCGTCTAGAAACTGTTGACATCACTGAGAATGAATGCCACCTATGACTAGAAATTGAAGACAACCATTCCTATTCAAACATCAAAGACTAGGTACTTAATGGTGATAACTAAAGATGTGGTTTAGCATGTGGACTTCACGTAGTGTTGTCACTTTAGAATGAGGCCTATTCATTCACTAGAGACCAATGACATCACTTAGAATGCAGCCACAAGAGATTGGTTACATCACTTCATATTATGCCTATCCATGTACTAGGGGCTATTGACATTCATTCATAAGGGACCAGTGACATGAATAAAAATGCAGCCTATGCATTGGCTACAGACTGATGACATCACTGAAATTGCAGCCTGTTCATTCCCTACAGACTGATGACATCACTAAGAATGCAGCCTATCGATTCACTGTAAATTGATGACATTACGAATAATGCAGCCTTTATTTTAACTACAGATTGATGACATCATTGAGAATGCAGCATGTCCATTCTCTACATACTGATGACATCACAGAAAGGGCAGCTGAGCAATTCTCCACAGACTTATGACATCCCTGAGAGTGCAGCCTATCCTTCCACTACAGACTGATGACATCACTGGGAGTGCAGCCTATCCTTCCACTACAGACTGATGACATCACTGAGAGTGCAGCCTATCCATTCACTATAGACTGATGACATCAACGAGAGTGCAGTCTATCCATTAACTACAGACTGATGACATCACTGAGAGTGCACCCTATCCTTCCACTACAGACTGATGACATCACTGAGAGTGCAGCCTATCCTTCCACTATAGACTGATGACATCACTGAGCGTGCAGCCTATCCTTCCACTACAGACTGGTGACATCGCTGAGAGTGCAGTCTATCTATTCACTATAGACCAGTATCACCCCCGAGGTCCCCTATCCATTCACTTGGGCCGGGTGACATCACTGACAATGCGGCTTTGTCAACCAGGCATTGAGAAAGGAATCAGAAGGCAGAATATGTCATAGAAAAGGCTGACACGACATGAGGAAGGATAAATATTAGACAGACAGCCTAATTGTTGTCTTAGTTTGTTCTGTCCTCTTTTCGCACCGCACTATAGACACAAAACGTGTGGCGCTGACTTCAGAATTAGCAGCGTGGGCCTCTATTGACCGTCTAATTATGCCAGGTTCCATTTATAAACACGGCTAAACCACTAAGTTTATGGAGACTTTTTGTGCAGCTTTAATAGGATATTGATCGAGAGCGAGCTCTGAGTGGACTGCCATTGAATTGTGTAATGGCGTACAAGAGGCAAGGTCACTGGCGCTGCACATTCCCTGGCTGCAGGCGATTTTTTATTAAAATCTTTTTTCTTCCCCTCTAATATCCCGGCACAAATAGCTCTCTTTCTAGTAGCTGATCTTAGCACACAGGCTATGGGAACCATATTTCACTGCCGTGTCCTGAACTGGCAGCAAGATGCTAATTCCCTATTGGATTAGCACTAACAGATGATGTACAGAGAACAGATATCGGAGATTTATTTGACGGAAGGATGGTTGTACAGGCTTACCGAAATTTACATCATTCTGCTGCGTCCTTTAGCTGAAGAGCACCTGTCATTTACAAATAAATGATGCTGTGAAATAAAGTAGGTTGGAGAGATTGACCATGTAGGAAGCTTTTATTGTATTTCGGAAATGTCAGGTTTAAAGTCTCTACAAATCTCTACAGACTGAGGACACTTAGACAGATGAAAGTAGGACAGGTGTCCCCATTGGCAGAATTAGCTTCACCTTTTCTTCGGGTGGCAACTTCAAAATCTTTTATTTTCCATCACTTTCTTAGACAATTATTAATATTGCAGTATTTTATTCTCTATTTTTGCATCTTTCATTGAAACTGTGAAAAATAATTTATTGGAAAAATATGGGTAAATACTTGGAGAGGATATAAAAAAGATATAGCCATATATAAGTAGAAGTGAGATCATCACTGCACATAACCTGTGATTGGAGGGGAATGTGGGAGGGGCCAGCAGGCAGGCCCATTACAGGCTGCTTTCAGATAATAGCTGAAGAGGGTGGATACCAGACCAGTCCCCTAGCACAAGAAGAAAGAGGTGCAGTGACTGGTCTTTAATACAGGAAGTTTCTGTACAGAGGCAATATTGTGACCTTGGCCTGCTTTGTGCATTTCTTCCAGATCTGTGCAGGTGGCTCAGTGGTTAGCACTCTGACCTTTGAAGTGCTAAGTCCCAATTCAAATCTCAGCATGGAGTTTGCAGGTTCTCTATGTTTCCCCCAGGTACTCCAGTTTTCTCCCACATTCCAAAAACATGCAGTTAGGTTAATTGGCTTCCCCCTAAATATGACCTAAGACTGTGGTAATGACATGTGACTATGGTAGGGATATTAGATTGTGAGGGACAGCTAGTGACATGACTATGGACTTTGTACAACGCTGCGTAATATGTTGGCGCTATATAAATACTGGATGATAATAATACACATGGCTCTAGTATTTTGAGAACATTTGCTGATTCTGTCTTGCTTTAAAATAATGCCCGGTAAAAACGACTTTCCTTGTTCCGGCACTTCCTCTTATAAGGTGACAAGGATCTACCCCTTTTCTGTATTGTTATATGCTATCCCAATTGAAACTAAAAGTGATCATTTCAAATCACATTATACAGTGTTGTCACCATCATGGAAACACGATTCTAAAAATGCCATACAGTTGTCATTGGAGTAAACGGGAAATCAGCAGCACTGATGCAACAGAAGATGAAAACAACTATATTATTTATCAAAAAATAGAAATTGCTTACAATACAAAGTGCTTTAGCTAAATAAATGCCATTCACTTAGTGCTGACGTTTATTTTAATTTTAACTCACAACATTTTGAGCGCGTATTGCAGAATTCACTTTACCGCCATTCTCCATGGGTGGTCGTGATCCGATAAAAGGGAATCAGAGTTTTCCGACCTTTTGGTGCACATCTGAATCATATCTCAGACATTGCTGACTCATTAGTAAAATGTAAAACAAAGAGAAGACTGTTAAATAAGAACCAAATGTGCTCCATACTGCGCTTGTCCTGATTTGACCGCATATGACTTTGAAAGCGGGACAAAAGGTTCTGATGGGCTTAATATATTACTTGTGTGAGTACAGTTTTATCTTATCTTAGCTACATGAACACCAGACTTGGCACCTAAATAAGTTCTGATATAAAACAGGCCTGGTATAAGGTGAACGGAGAATTCTGTGCCCTTATAGAATAGAAGAAACTTAAATCTCGCTTCTCAAGGGAGGCTTAAAAAGCAGAACAGACATCCAGAACCTCACCACTATCCCTGGATCTCCCCTCTGGCCTGGTGATTTTGCTAGACTAGGCTTACAAGGTAGGCGATTATTCCTGGAGCAATTACAAAAACACTCAATGGAATATTATAGCTGATGAGGTATTGTTTCAAATCCTTTCTACTCTGGTCCAATGCACAACATTTAAAAAAAAAAACTGGCCCAGCCTAATATTATTTTTTTGTTGACCCATATTTGCCATCCACCATTCCCTTTTGGTTATGAAGACAGAAGGTCTACTGCTGCAGTCCAAACTGCTTCATATGGAGATGAAGAAAGGGCAAGCTTTTCTGTAGCCATTTCCTAGAGACTGGTGACATCACTGAGATCTCCTATCCATACGCTAGGGACCAGTGACATCACTGAGAATATAGCCAATCCCCTCACTACTGAACGGTGACATCACTGAAAGTGCACCCTATCCATTCACTATGGAACGATGACATCACTAAGAATGTAGCCTATAGATTCACTAGAGGATCTCTAAGGCTGGCTATTCATTCATCCAGGTTGCTTGTTCTGAAGATGACAACATTTCTCCCCATTACAACAGTACATTGACTGGGTGTTGTCACCCTAATTTGGGAAGTATTACCAGGAAAAATATTATGCACAAATATGCCAAAAAAGCAAAGGGAATGAAGCCACCATATCTGAAGGCTGGTATAATGCAGTACAGGACATGGGCAGGAAACAAACAATGAATCAGTTCAGGATTCACCAGGTTTTCAGGAAGGTCTGTACAGAACCCTGACAGTCCCTCCTACCAGCCATGATTTGATTGGATCACAAGCAGTGATGATGTAATTAAAAATAAATAATTAGCATGTTGATGGAGGGTGGGAGAGAGCTTGGAAGCCAAATCTAAGCATATTATCAGCTTTATTAGCACAGACCAACCAATAAATGTCTGTGTACCGTCGCCCTACCCGACCAGTTAGTATGCAGGACGCACACGGAACATCTGTATACCGTAGTCATTTCCGTCTCAGGAACCTCTGCTTTATAGATGAATGTGAAGAGCGGAAATTAGCTCTGGGATCTTATATTTATACCTCATATGAGGTCACACAAAGCCTATTTGCTGCCGTTCTCATCTAACGTAATAAATTTTCAAGCAATTATACAACTTGACTTTATACGGCACCTGTAGAGGTCACAGTGTAGTATATACTATCCCTCTTTTTCTGGAGTTCGATCAAATCGAGGGCTATACTATAATGGGGGTATCTGTGTAGGGTGCAGATGTCAGAAATAAGGAAACTGCAATCCACAGGCAATCAATGTGTTGTAAAAAGTTGTTCAATTCATCAGCTAATCTTGTACTATTGAATATTTGATGTCTGTTTTCACAGCTTCTCTTTATACTCCTGACCAACAACACAGTGACATAGATTGGAGCACTAATGATTTCAAATGCATCATCAGGGGGACCAACTTTTAGGTTTACAGCCAATGGTTGTGCCTTGTTAAAGAAGAATTATTGGAAATGCAAATAAATGATAACCACACCTGTGAAAATCTTACCTTTCCGGCAGAAACCAAAAATTCCAGGAGGTCAGTCAAAAATTCCTTAGGTCAGTCACATGACCAGTGAGGAGGCAGTGGTCATGTGGTTTCTGCCAGGAGAGCATTAGCATTCAAAAAGAGTGAACCAATCAGACTTCTCCTGGGAAATGATCCTCCTTTAAGAATTAAATATTGGGTCATTTGAGTTGCCGCTGAGGAGAGACCCATTTTCGGGGATGTGATCAGCTGCTTTGAGAAGAAACTTTTGTTTTCTTTGAGAATACTAAGTAGAAGGCCCAGTGGGGTAATTGGGCAACATGAATGAATGAATTTGTTGGGGAAATAAAAGGTTGCAAGGTATACACTGCAAGTGGAATGTGTTGTTACTTTTATGTGGATGTAAACTCCAACTGGAGGACATTTAGTTTACTAAAACTTCATGCAGGAAAAGGCATAGGGGGGTGCAAAGTGTCTGCACGAAAGCTCTGCACCCTCCTAAGCTAAAAGGGTCTCCAAGTCGATTCTGCAATAGGACCCACTGTTGGCTACATCCCCCACTGTCCCCATGTATCACAAACTATTGTTTTTACCCTATACAAAGAAGTGACTAAACATGGCCCTTTATGGCAGGATCAGGTATTTAATAGGTAAAAGCTACAGATTAAAATGAGATTGAAAACAAAATTTGGAATTAACTTAGAGGGGGTTTTGGTATTTAGATCTACTTGGTGTGCAGGTAATTGTGTTCTCCTAGTAATGTGTTTTGTGATCTTATAATCAATCCCAGGGGGTCAGCAATTGTCCTGCGCCCTGAAAGCATTGCAAGGCTTGCTACATTTATACATGAAGGCATTTTTCCAACGCAGCCAACAGTGACCTTAGCAGAGCAGACACAGCAGATGGGTTACCCAGAGACACCCAGGTGATCCTATTGCTTTTTTTGTTATAAAAAAATATGCACAAAGACTGATTTTGATAGGTGGTGCGAGCCTCAGCCAGGGCTGTCTGTCTTACGTTTGGGCAGAAGGCAATCGATAGGCCTTTGATCAATCGAGCAGGATGGCGAGAGGTCCTCCTAATTCATTGTGTTTAGTGAATATTGACAAGCTGGCAGAGATCGGCTTGCGCTTTTGTCATTCATACTGATGACATTAGCACTCTGCAAAGGTCAAACAAAAAACTCTGCTCCGCTGGAGTTTCAGAGAAGAGCGACCGCAGACCCAAAGGGGTAAAGTTTTACAATGGATGTGCTGTACAAAAATACAAAAGTTGTACTGATGATGTTACGTGCAGCAGCCAACAACATGGCAGCTTTGATTTTTCTGGTGCATGTTATGTATCTGCTAAGGTGGACTGAATTGATGGAAAACACGGCTTTTCCCTGTGCAAACTTGTTTATTCAAATGAACGATAATGAAATGAAAAGTATTTGTGTTCATGTAACAATATTTCATGCAACTAATGGCTTAAGGGGCTAAAAAGTGTGGTCCTCCATGGGTAGCCATTGACAAACAGATGCCTGTTCTCTATAGCAATGGGATTCATGCCTCGACTCACTCGATGGATTTAGGCAGAGCATACAAGGTTAACATCCTAATTTCTTCTTTTCACCAAGAAGAGGAGGGAAAGATTGGCAGGCTGTCCAGAGAGTTTTCAACAAGTTCGACTCACAGGAGTGCTGATCATCGACCTCTAGGTTAGCTCTACATGACCCAATCCTGCCTTGCCCATGGGAACGAGACGGAGAAATTTACAGCCATTGTTATGCTGGCTGCACACTGGTAGATACAAACCTTCGATATAACAAGGAAATTTGATCGATCTCTCTCATGTGCTGCTTTCAACCGCTTTCCAGAAATCATTTAGCAGTAGGATTCAGAATGGCTGTGATTGAACACAGTGGAGTTAAGTGCAAAGTGAACCTGGCTTAAGTAAAAAATATTTGGACAGCTGCTGAAAATGCTGCCAATTGGAAAATTCTAGTTGCCTGGCTGTTGTGCTAACCTTCTGACTTCCAGACTTTGAGTCACTAACCTAGAACAAATTGGCAGATAAGGAGTGAAAGGTCCTTTTTTGGCATCTTTGGTTTGGATTGTATTCTCAAAGTTTGAAGCAAATGGGTGACCTGCATGAGTGACAGCCATGTCATGTGTGTGATGGGTCTGTACTAAATCTATGCAAACATCAAACTTCATATAGTGGACATTTGCACAGTAGCTTTATAGGGCTCTGCTTGTTGTTCATAGAGGATTGATGTTACCAAGGAAGATCTAATCTCTCATCTTATGGTACCCAATACTCAGGAGGTGGTATAGTACAATATTTTTTACAGCACTATGGGGTAGGAGGGAGAGCATAAAAATCGTCTGTGGCTGAAGAGAGAATAAAAACCATTTGCTGGGGCCAGCAGCATGGCAGGAGACTTTTTCAACACTCTGAATTGACCAATGAGTCACTAAAACCCAAAAACAGCCAGCAGAATTATGCCCATATATGTGTGGGTTATATTTTGCACCTCTTACAGGAACAACCTTGATGAATGTCATCGGACAATGGTAGAAAGACTTACTTTGTGATACTCGGACGAGTTCTGTAACGCTGAAAACTCCAGAAGTCACAAAACTGTCTTGGAAGCCCAAATGTCCTGAAATGAAAGTTAAAATGCAAATATTATTTTATTATCATGCTTGTTTACAGTGACTTCTTAACAAGTTATCATGCAGTTTGGTAAAAACAGCTTTGTGTTACTATAGAGCATCATGGTAGTGTGAGTGTTATGCTTTAGGTAAACCTGTGTCTAGGCTCACAACTTTGAAATAATATGAGTAAAGATGTGCCTTAAGCCTCATAGTTATATATCTGCAGTGTGAGATTATCCAGGTCCCTGGTGTCTTTGCCTTCTAGTCTTAAAGATCTGTAGTGAGTTTGGTCACAACTAACCTGCTCACTGTTCTTCTTGCTGGAGGGGAAGCTGTAACTGAGGACTTCCAGTGCAAGGATATCCCTGCTTCTACTTTAAATATTCTGTGAATTTGTGCTTTCACCAGCACCTTTTCCGGCTGTCTCTTGATACCCATCCAACCAGTCCTCCGATCACCATTTATCAGAGAGAGCTCTGGCATGAGGAAGGAAAGCCATGTCTCTACCTAAATCTGCTGCAATTAGACCACAGGAAATACTGGTGGCTGATTTTTTGTCCTCTACTCGCCTATTTGGGCACAGCTTCCACAGCACAGGTCCTTTTTTAATTATATTATAAAACAAAAGCCCATACATATGTCACCATGTAATCTTCTAGCCCGATATCGGAAAAGGGGAAGTGTAAAGCAGTACTTTATGTGCTTATCTGACACCCTAATACACCCTGCGAGCAGCAATGAATTGGTTAAACATTTGCTTAAAGAAAAGGTATTGATTTTCATAAATGGACGAGGAATGAAAAACAAAATGCACCAAAGAACCGCGGCCCTGAGTTATTGTGCGGTTTTTCGATTTAGAAGATTCGAAGAGGAGGATAACACATCTGCACCTGGTGGATTCCTTAATGCATAGGCAACTTAACAGGAAATGTGAAACACGCTCGGTTTTTAATACGCCGTTACCTTGGATAACCTCAACTGACTGCTAACATATGAGCAAAGTAGAACAGTACGAAGGTATCCTTCGAGGAGTGCTGAGATCTTTGGAAGATTTAGAGTTCTTGCTCTTAAGGAACATCTGATTGGGATTAGGCAGAACCGAGTTCCAACCAAACAAAATGGAGAGACCCCCGTCTCTGCATCTGAGGTTACACTAGGGAAATCTTACAGGAACAGCTGTTACACACACAGTGAGATCTGCGCATAGGAGGGACGGCACGCAAACACCTTGTCTTCCCAATTTTGACAAGTACAGTTTTTTTTCTCTGGAGCCAGTGTCACAATATACTGTATTAAAAATTGCAACTTTTATTCAATGAACAGCTTCATCTAGCAGGTAAAAAAGGTGGGTGATCAACTAAAAGTGATCTACTCCCAACCCCTCTAATACCAACAAAAGGAGGCTTTCCTATACTAAGCATTCCGATTTTAAAAATTATGGAGGATCCTCGTATCTCAAGAAGAAGTGCATGTCAACCCTATCTACCCTTTCGAGGTTTTGCTTATATACTATAGCAATATTTCTCAACCAGGGTTCCTGTAGAGGTTGCTGGGGGTTCCTTGAGCAATGAGCCTCTCAGGTCAATTTACCAGACCCCAATGAACTTTTTGGCTATCTGTAAGGTTGACATTTTTCCCAATGGCCAGCAATGTAAGAAGCATTTTTTACAGTTATCACTACGCTAATATACGGCGAGCTAAGGGTATAGAAATTATAGTAGGGGGTCTCTGAAGACCCTAAAGTAATTATAAGGGTTCCCCTATTTAAAGAGGTCAAGAAAAGCTGTTCTATACCGTACACTCTTTCTTTCATTTTTCAAGTGACTATTGAGTTCTTAAACCCTCGATTCCATTCTGCTCTTCCTAAACCCTAAAAAGTTGTTCCTGTATTTTAACCCTATAATGCAAGACCCATTTGATGAATTATCCCTATTGGTTAAAAAAGATCACTAAAAATCCAACCAATTAGGGGCTTCTAGTTGCCTCTTTATCGGGGCTAAAATAATTACAAGCACTAAGTTATTATAAAAAAAGAAATGTATGGTCAATCTTCCGAAGCCAATGGCACACCACAGAAAAATAGAAAAAAGAACCCCAAAGAAAAGCAATATTAAGTAACTTTGGATACTGTAGGAGGTGGGTTATGTGAAGCAGGGATAAAAGCAGAGGTTTCCCCCAAGTTAGCAGAAAACATACAATCGCAGCATTTTCCACCAATACGCCCGCCGTCTATTGTGCACTCCTTTCAAGGCACTCTGCCTTGGATCCAGCGCAAAGATCTATTCAAAGGATCCCAGAATATTTCTGCTGGCAATCAAAAGGGAATGAATTATCCCATCCACAGCATGTCGTGTCTGCACAATGCGGCCGACACATTTAAGACTTTAAATTCGTGTAATACAATTCTAGGCTGGGTCCTTCGCGATGAAAAGGCAGAATGGGTGTTATTGAGGAAGAGAAAAAAGGGGGTAATATCTGACAACTGAAATCAGCACAACCTTTTCAAAGGCACCGGTCATGGATGACTGTCCTCTGACCCCGAGAGATTACGTGCTGATTTCCAGAACAACAGCTGGAAGTGGCTGTGTATGAATAGTAAAGTCCATTCGAAGGCCTCCTACAAAGCGGCTGACGATTCCGGGCTCGATCTGCCTATTTGGGGAAGGAAGAATTTCCTGCTCCTGGCTTCTTATCATTAAAGCTAAACTCCAAGCAAATGTTTTTAGTTCAAGTGCATGCAGTGCAATTTGTGAAAACTTTTGAGTAGATTGAGAAAGGGGAAATTTTTGTTGTCTGCGTCTTGCTGGGAGACTGCCCTTTAACATTCATAGAGATGCAAAAGGAAGTGAAGAAGAAATTATCTCCAAAATGAGGGCAATTTCCCTCCTGGAGAACATCTCTAGCTACATTGGAAGATTTTTCCTTACTCCCAAGGAAACTCTCCAAATTTTTCTATTTTCTCTTACTGTATCCCTACTGGATGAACTTTTCCCTAGTGGTTAAACTTGATTGAAACTTTTTCAACCTGACTTATTATGTAACTATATGTAACGTTGTCTGTCTCTGTGACAATGTTCCCAGGAAAAATCCCTGATGAGGGCACAGAAGGGAATACATCTTGAAAAATAAAACACAATCTTCCCCTAGCCTTTGCATGCACTTTTATACTAAAGGAGTAAATGCAATTTTATATACAGCTGGTATAAGTACCTTTATTGCCCTTTATATAGGCTTTTTATGATGAATGTCGGGCCATCTAGATGTTATTACACTGCAAAGTGCTATCTAATGCTGGTAGGCTTTGTACTACAAGACTGGCGGAGCAAAATTTAAAGGAAAGGGTTCTAGCTTTTTAATGCCACTTGAAGAGATGCCCTTAAACCAAAAACAGCTTGTAGTAAATCGCCACATTCAACTGGATTTGTTTTTGTGATGTTGAAGACGTTTCGCAGCGTATCTATGCTGCTTCTTCAGTTCTGAAAAATCAGAAGGCAAGTATATTTGCCCCACCTTGGTCAATCTCTTTACCACCCGGATAATTCCCATCAACTCGGCATATCCACATACACGCAGCTATCGAGCTCCTGGCTGACTTATAGCACACTGATAATTCACAGCCGGTGTCACATTAGCCTGTCTATTCTCTATCTAATATTCCATTTGTCCCCACAATAAATTTGGCTTAAATACAGTTTGTTAGAGCTAAACTAATAAGTGCGAAGGAATTAATTACTATTTTACCAATATATCTGTCACTTGAGTTGGCATCGATTTGCAGCTACGTACCAAGTGGCAGTAGTAAACGAGGAGCAAATATTTTATGTAGAATGCCAAATGTATGCTTCCAAGCAAAGTACCGCTATAAAATTACGGACTGAAGTTAAAAAAAAAAAAAATAACAGTTTGGGCTGTTAGCGTAAAAAATCATTGTAGCAATTGAGGCGTCGCAAGGTTACAGTTAAAGATCTGAGTGGGGTCATTCACTAAATCACTTTGACTTTTACAACAGAATATTGGCTTTTAATAGCGCCGCAGCAGGAGTCGGGTCCAGGCAATCCAAAAAATAGAGAGATATGTGCAAAGCATCTAAATAGGAAAATTAAAGCAAGATTAGGGGAGAGAAGAAATTTAGTTGATGTAACTGTCCAGTTCCTGGGGAGGGGTGAATAATTCTGAGAACAATGATGTCTGTGTCTGTGAATGTATTCACACACGGTATTCTTTTATAACTGAATGTAGCTTTGGAGTAATGCTGCTAAGTTTACTGGTCTTCCTAGGACACCAGAATTGCAATATCTGAGTTCCCAGCTCCACCCACCCTCTGAAAATAGAACAGCCATCCGAAGCACTCAAAATGCAATGCACATTTTAGATAAAAATTGCTCGCTTGTAGTGTGTTTGAGCTATTTAGTGTTAAAAAACACAACCCCAAAGTGACAACAAATGCAACCAAACTCTGTATTCCCATCCACCCCAAATTATACAACTGCAAATTCAAAAGTAGCTGTACTGCTTGATTGGATGCTTTACATTAAAAATAACAAAATGGAACTGCAGGGGCGGGACTTCAGCCCACCAGCACCATACACAGCAAAATATCCTTTGTACTTGGTGAATGGATACCTTTATATACCCATATTCATAAATCATAAGAGCAATTAATTGAATGGAAGTTGTAAGAAACATGTACATTTACATAATGAACTCACTGGATTAAAGCGTATGTAGTAAAGCAAAGATTTTGAATAATTTGAAATACCAATTAACACTTAGAGGAAGTGCTACCCTAAGAGGGACTTTTAAGGTGTGGTTAAAGGGTGGTCTGTGCTTTGTATTTTCTACTATATTAAGGGCCAAAGCCAACAAAAGATTTTGACTAAGTTGGAGGGAGTAAAATGTTAAATGTTAAAGTAAAACGCACTGGGGGGGTTCTTTCACTTCCTGTCCTTAAGATGAAACTGGAAATAAGAAGAAATCCCATCAAAAAGATGGGAAAAGAAAGTGGTCAGAATTTGTACCCCCTAGATGAATAACTCTTATTTCTTGCATCGGTGTCATCAGTACAATTTTGGGTTTCCCCAGTGGCATTGGTTGCTAGGCTGAAAATGGGTAAATCTTCCCAATGAAAACGGGCAATAAAATTTTCCTTTTGAATGAGACCATCAAAGACATCCCCAGTATAAATTTCCTGACAAAAGAATTTGCAGGCATAGCGCCCCCTGCATATAAAGTAAGAGGGGTGTATTATATTGAAAAAAATGTATCTTTGGGATTCCTTTTAAATGTGAATGTACAATTCCTGGTCTATGATTGGCTGGCATGGTTTGAAAGCGGGCATGCACATCTAAAGGGCTGCTGGCAATGCCTTCTTTTCCAGGACACACTGCAGCTTATCTACTCCTCCGTTCCTCGGCTGCTTTTCCTTTTGTACATGTTTCCAGGCAATTCATAGAAAGCAAGTGCTGTGCAAAAATGATGACTGGGGACGTTGGCACTGAATCAAGCAGGTATGAGGTGTAACATAGCAGTTCTTTTATTTACTTTTTATCAAAAAGGAGACTTATCCTAAAAAAGGGACAATATAGAGTATGAAGGGACAGGGAGATTCGGGTCCTAAAGAGGGACTCCTTCCTCCCCAGCAGTGACAGATGGGTCTTCTGTAGGCTGAATCTATTTCGGATCACCTTGATGTCTGTAATATTGGTGTTAATCTTTAGGAAAATTTTAATCATTAAATGCAAATTATAATCCATGAATACCTACAAAAATGCAGCTGCACCAATAGGGAGGTCAGGTATTGCTGAAATTTCAACATTTGGGGTTTATGCAGATTGCAGCCTAAAGCCTTTCCACAGTGCAAAGTGATGAAAGTGAATATCAGTGTGACAACTTTTATAAATAGGCCCCATCTGGACTAGAATTAGGCTTTAGAAGAAGGCAATAGTTCCTTGAGTGGCACCTTAAAGCGGATCTTAACTCAAGTCTTGCCAAGGCAATCAAGACTGAATGGGAGCACAGAGCCTCCCGGGATACCTACGTCATGCATCCAAGGAGGCTCTGGGTGCTCTTTTTGCGCATGTCCGATCTTGGGCATGCGAAGGGGAAAGAGATGCCAATTTCACACAACTGCAGTGAGATCGGTCTCTTTTTTTCACCTTTACAGCTGGCTCAGTCATCCAATCTTGCACCTGCGCAGTGCCAGATAGGGTTACATAGCAAGAAGACCAGGAAAGAAGAATGAAGATGGCGGACGCTGGCGCTTTCTTAGCGCCGGGACAAGGAAGAATTCTAAGAGGATGCGGGACCGGATGGAGGGAAGGTCCAGCGCAATCGAGGGATCTGCAGGATTAAAGGTGTCATTTTTTTTATTTTCACTTTAGTTTCGCTGACAGGCGATATCCTTTTTGCAATAAGCATTCGAACTGCCTGATCTATTGCTTGAGCTGTCAAAATTACTAAGCTGGATATGCTCAACTCTACATGGGTTGCCAGGATGCCCGGTACATCCTGGCTTTCCCTTTCCCAATGCCTGGACTAAATTAACTCCTCCGCACCTAACTTGAAATCTTCCTGCCCCGTGAATCAAGAAGGCTGAAGATTGCAACAAAGAAAGAAAAGAAGAAAGAAGAAGAAGGCACTGCCCTGCGACAGAACGGAGATAGTTAACTATAACAGGGTCTATTCCACTTTAATAACAACCCAGATACCAAAAGGTGTAAAGCTCAACAGCATTGTTTTTCAAATCTAAATTTTGTTGTACAAAGATGGCATCATGACTCTCAAAATGTGCTATATTTTACAGGAGTGGCATCATAATTCTGCAAATGAAACCTGTATCTATTGCAACTAACATCATAGTTCTCTGGATGTAAACTATATTGTACAGGAGTGACATAATTATTCTCCAGATATCAGCTGAAGTTTGCAGAAGTGACGTCTTAATATTAAAATATATTATTTTTGCATGATTGAAGTATCTTCTGATACAAGGGATATTTTGTATTTAGGGTATATTGGCGTTATATTTTAAAGATACAAGCTTCATTTACAGATGTGACATCAGAAAGCTCCAAGTACAAGCGATATTTTGTATGCAGCCTATGTGGGAACTATGTTTTATCCATACAGGTTGCAGTTATGGGGTCACTCCATATCTCTCCTGCAGAAACAGGGTGACATCATAACTCTCCAGATTGAATATTGGAGATATTTTTCAGTGACATCACCGCTCCATATACAAATAGGCACACGCACTTACATATTGTTTTTATCCATCTTTCCTATCATTACAGAGCTTTAGTGGACCGTTTACCCCACAAATAATATACTTGTGTGTCTGCGGTGTGACCTGAGCAGCCGGGTCTCACACTGTCTGTATTAGGAAACGGATTCCCCCACCGTCCGTACTGCACACAGAAAGGCGACGTATAGGAAGTACAAGCCACTTTGGCAGAGAGTGTTTCGGAAGATGCGAGAGGCAGCCGGCGCCAGGGTCATTAAACAAGATTGAAGACATCTCTTCTTCTTTCTCTCCATACACCGCCGTATTTAATAATACACAAAGTGCCGCATCACCACTTAAACTGTTATTTCGGAAATGTGTCTGCGCTGAGCATTGACAGAGGTAATGTAAGCTAGGGAGCTGACCCAGCGGCTGAGGCTGTCGGTGGAGTCTTTAAACAAACCTGTGGGCTAAAGAACTGCAAGTCCCAGCAAGCCTGCCTTGAATGCATCCTAAAGCTGATTTCCAGGCAAAATACCCGATCATTGGGAAGAAAAGGCAAAATACCTTTTTTACGTTCATCATGTTCTTGTCCTGAGTCTTCTTTTTGATTATGTTTACAGGAGGAATGGTCCTTCTTCAAGTTTGTCAACTCCACTACCTGTGTGACACAGACACTTCCTATTGGCTGCCAAGCGGTGGGATTCTTAAAGGCTCCAAAAGTACACGGCAGCCGTGGTATTAGTCCAAGGGACAGTAAAGGACTGGGTGGTGAGACTACATCTGCATACCAGTCCCCAGCAACCTGAACCTTGCTGACAAGTTGAGTATATGATCCTTTACAAGGTGCAAAATAGCAGTCGCAGAAAAGAGGAGGAAGCCTGCAGAAGGGATCATGCAAGTAAAAGTGCATTTTAATGACACCCTACACAAAAATGAGCATTTAACCCTTGCATTGCACTGTAAAGGCAATTTTGACTTATACTTGAAACTCCCTTTAAGGAAGAGCGACTAAACTAATAAGGAATGGAATGGAGCAGCTCAGCTATGAGGAGAGATGAGCTGAACTGATTCTTTTCTCCCTTGTGAAGGGACGTATAAGGGGGGATATGATCACCCTGTATAAATATATAAATGGTCCATATAGGGAACTCTCTTAACTATTCACTTTAGGATCGTTACAGTGGACAAGGGGGCGCTCTTTGCGTTTGGAGGAAAAGAAGTTTAAACCCGGGATAAGGAAGGGATTCTTCACTGTAAGGTCTGTGAAAATGTGGAATCGGCTCCCTCAGGAAGAAGTTTCAGCAACTACTATAGATTGCTTTAAGAAAAAGCTGGATGATTTCTAGAAGCACAGAATATAACTGGGGATTAAAGCTTTAACGTAAAGATAACCGAGACTGGTGATCCAGGGAACATCCGATTGTCTCATTGAATCTGGAAGGATCCCCCCCCCCCCTTTCAAGCAAATTGTACCAGGGGTTTCTTTTTCTTCCCTCTGGATCAACTATGTTCATAGGGTTTTATATCTGGGATATGTTTATTTCCCTAGTAATTGAACTTGATGGACTTTTTTCAACCTAACCTACTATGTAACTATAGAGTAAGATTCTCATATCTGTATGAGTCTGCTTGCTCAACATGCTCTCAGCTTGTTTAGCAGATCACCAATAAGACTCAAAGGTCCAAAACAAGGCAAAGTCATAATGATGGTGCCCCCCTAACACAGCTGGAATTTCCAAATTGTTGTTCATCTTGGAAATTCCAAAAGAATAAAATGAAACCACCATTTGGCTTTGTAATGGTCGTGGCAGTTAGGCAATGCTGGGAATTCTCTTGTCACCGAACAGTAAAAAAGTTGGCATATGATTCAACATTCCAGCTAACATCCAACTAAAAATCATTTCTGGTACGTGCTGACTTTTAAAGAAGCAACAAACTTTTATTTAAAAGGGAAAAATGTGTCCTATAAACTCCATTTTAACTGGCAGAGATCATCATTCAGGCACTAAGAACAATGGAAGATTAGTGATTGTGCTCTTTGTGTATGAACACTATCTGCCGTTATACTCACAACTAAATTACGGCTATTTGTTCACCAGTTCCAAAAAAGACTCCGGGAAAAGCGTTGATGTTGCTCCACTGAAGTCGACACTGGCTGGAGACACAATTCTACATTCGCGGGGGAGGGAGGGAGACAGGTGTTCAAATAACAGATTTTCGGAGCCAAAAACTAATTTCAGCCAAAATGAGATTTTCTCAGCCTATGTTCTGCAGCTGAATCCAGTCAGGAATAAACCGCTTTAGCCGTACAGTTGACCTAATTCAATCTCGCCAGCACCGTTCAAACAGAACACTGGGCTCGTCTGAAAAAACAGAATGAGGGTTCTAAAGATTATTCCAATATTGCTTGTTTATCAGAGATAATCCACAAGTTCAACAGCAACCCTGGTTAACATTTCGTGGGCAAAACCTTTTAAAAAGCCCATAGCAGCTGATGGAGAGGAGGGCTGCATCCATATTTTCAGCAAAATGTCCTTTTAGTGGGTCGGTATCAGTTACAACAAATTAGAACCAAACTGAACCTTGGTAATGGGTAATTAATGGAAAGGGTGAAAAGAAACAATTGTTTGGAAGGTCATTTAGGCAGTGTGCTGCCTGCTTCTACTATAAATCAACCTAAACCAAGTCCTACGATCTCAAGTCCCTGATGAAGGGGGAGAGCCTGAGCCCCTGAAACGCACCGGCTGTACTATGTTACCTTACTAAAAATAAAAATACAAAAATATTGTGGATTCTTAGATCTTTGATTATTAAACTTTTTACATGTTGCTCTTGAGCGTTGGGTCCCCTAGCCAAGTGCGTCCTGATTTTCTGCTACGCACACAAGTAAGACTTCTGTTGTTGGAAAGGATCGACAAAAGACTGAAAGATACACGAACGAGCGCTGTACATACAGCACCGTTCTGCTCCATGGAGAAAAGAGGGGGGAGAACGAGCGAGTGGCAAGTGACTGTCCTCCCTTCACTTGCATTGCGGTCGTTCGTCGCTCATCCTTCGTGGATCCACCAGGACAGATCCATGAACAGTGCTGGACGGCCACTGTACACACATCAGAGTCTCTTCCTATACTAGCCTGGGTGAGATTATTGGATGAGAATCATCTGACGTGTGTACATAGCCTTAAACTTTGGGTTCCCTAGCGAAGAGCCTCGCAAGAGCTGTTGTGCTCCACAAAACCTCAACTTTCTGCAATTATGAATTGCGAAATTATGAATTATGAAATCCAGCACTTCTACCACCTCTGGTTACCAACCAGATCAGCTAAATAAAGGTCCAATGCAGAGTTTCTCAACCAGGGTTCCTCCATAGGTTGTAAGGGGTTCCCTTGATCAATGAGCAATTTGTGCCTCTCAGGTCAGTGTAAGTGATCTTTCTGGCTATCTATAAGGGTGATATTCATTCTTCCCAATGGCCAGCAATGTAAGAGAAATTCTTCCCACTGACCACCACACTAGTATACTGTGAGCTGTGGATATAGTAATTATAATAAGGGGTTTCTCAGGACCTTGACGTTTTTTCAAGGCTTCCCCCACGTTACAAAGATCAATAAAGCCTGCTCTATAGTCCGTCTCCACCTTTATCCATAACCTGAATGTAATTTAGGTCCCACGGCCCTTTAAGACTCTTCTTCCCCCTGTGACCACAATGAAGGAACTTCCTTTATAAGAGTTAACTTAAGAAAATATTGGAATGTCAATGATGCCTTTTGCAAGTTGAGTCTTATAAGCGGAAAGCTGTAAAACCGGTCCGTTCAGCTGCTGCTGAATGCTAAGGAGAACAAAAGAGTTTTATGTTGCTGACCGGGCTGCGGGCTCGGAGTTCTCTCAAATTCTGCTGATTTTAATCTCGCTCACTCTTGGTTTTGAAGAATGGGCTGAGATGAAACAGATAATCCGGCCATCAGGTCAGATGAAAATTCAGGTTACAAGAATCGGCGAAGTGAGATCGAATTCTGCTCGCCGGTACGTCTGCTTTTCTTTTTAGGTTACGGTCATGGATTTTGCTTTTTGTTTTATGTTTTCCTGGTGCATTAATAAAACAATTTTTATCATAAATCATAAAGTTTATTTATTGCAATTTAAACAAAAGTTATGAATAAATATTTAAACTGCTCACTGCATGATCAGAGCAAAATGTATTTCCTAGAAACAGGCACATGGGAAGAATAGCCCTAATTTATTAAAGTTCTCCAAGGCTGGAGAGGATACATTTTCATCAGTGAAGCTGGGTGATCCAGCAAACCTGGAATGGATCTAGTGACAAATAGCAAATTATTTTTAAGAAATCCATTCCAGGTTTGTTGGATCACCAAGCTTCACTGATGAAAACGTATCCTCTCCAGCCCAGAGAGCTTTAATAAATCAGGCCCAATGTCCTTCAACACACATCTGACTTTTTGCCCAGGGTTTCACTTTAAGTATAGTGTGATTCTTGTTGCATGTGCTAATCATTTTCCTTGATATTCCTGCACTCTGTTCCAAGGTCTGCAGAACTGCTCTTCCTATTATAAGGGGTGCCCACCATTCCTGCACTGAGTTCCAGGGGTTAAAGAACCAGTCACAATTGGTCATATGGTACAGGCTTTTACTTAAATTCCCCCCCTCTTATTGTGTGATACTTCCCCCACCTCTTAAGATTGTAAGCTCTTCAGGGCAGGGTCCTCTCCTCCTCCTGTGTCACTGTCTATATCTGTCTATCATTTGCAACCTCTATTTAATGTACAGCTCTGTGTAATATGGTGGCGCTATATAAATACTGTTTAAAAATATTAATAAAAATAATAAAAACTGTAAACCATATAAATGTATTTGCTGAATCATAGAACAATACCTCACATCTATGCACACACCTAGCAGCATACAAACATCTCTCAGCTCCTAAGTGTGTCTAACAGTATGTACAGCCCCAACGGGCTAAAACTAAAGGCTGTTTGATATTATTATGACACTCAGACCCAGGGCGTCACTGTGTATGGGTATGCAGTTGCCTCTTTAGACTTCGAACAGTCCCTGATGACCTGGAGTAACCTGAATACATAAAATGAACAGCAAATAAAGCATCAAAAATGGCAATAAAACTTGCAATATGCAATATTAA
Source organism: Pyxicephalus adspersus (assembly GCF_032062135.1). Lineage (NCBI taxonomy): Eukaryota > Metazoa > Chordata > Amphibia > Anura > Pyxicephalidae > Pyxicephalus > Pyxicephalus adspersus. Next base: position 5,779,472 of record NC_092865.1, on the reverse strand, counting down.
TATGGTTGCAATATGCAATATGATTGCAATATGCAATCATATGGATCAGGATGTGTGCTGCAACTATTGACAGTTTTGCATTGCAGAAGGAAGGTGAATACTATAAATTAAAGTGCACCTAAACCTGTTCTTATCTTCTATTTGTGCTTTATTCTACATGGTGATCCTGCCAGTATCTCTGATTCCTGTCCTGCAGATAGAAAAATGCTGAGGGTGATGAAACCAGGGACATTTGTTGATGCACAGGGTATCAGTGTGTACAGATTGTTGGTCCCCATGAACCCAAAATGCCCATAGCAATGAAGAGAGACAAGCACCCATGTGTGCGGTGTGGGTGCACAGAGCTGGGGGAGCAAGTTAGATGGGGTTATTAGACTTCTAACCCCTATCCCCCCCCCCAAAAAAAAAGGTATTAATGAATGCCACCCAACTTCAAGAAATATTCATTACTAGAGTGAATTTTTCCATTTCCACTTATAATCCCATTTAATGATCATTTAGTAATATACCCTGCAGGCCCTTTAGACTCATGACCAGAATAAAACATATTAAGTTTTGGGTCTCCCCAGCTGTTAAGGAACCATAGGTCCCCGCATTCTCCTACTACAGGGGTGGAACGTTCCTTGCTGCAGGCACACAAAAAGTCTCCAGGGCCAGGAAAGACACAACTATAACTTTTACAACTTTGAAACAAATGAGTTAAAAACCTCCTCCTGCCGTGTGCAGTTATTGGCCTACAGTGGGCGCTGTGAGTCTATTTTTCATGGGTGTGGCCACGCAGCTGTAAAAGTATTACTCCGGAACGTTAACCCAGATTACAGCATGCCAGTTACTTGTGCAAAGAAACAGACTTGCACTTTATAAATCCCAGGGGAAAAAAAGAAATTTATTAGAATTAGCATGCAAAATAACAAGGGGCTTTACAAGAACCCAGAGAATTCCGTAAATAGATTCTCGGTGGTGCCAGTTCAATGCGAAAGCTGCAAAGTGCAAGATGAAAAAATTCTTACAAAAAAGCTGAAGTTTTCTCCCTGTTGTACCAGTGGTCTGTGGGGTCTGTTTGAGGGGCCCCTGGTAGTGTGGAATTCAAGCTGAGAGTATCTGTTAGCCGGCCAATAGGAAGCAAAAAAAAAAAGGATACAAAGTAACAAGAGAAGAACTGTCACCCTGTCCCAGATCTTTGGGGTGCACACTGTCCCTTTTGTGGGTACAAAGGCCCCTTGTCTGATCAAATGTTTTTGCCTGTTGCCCCTTTAGAGGTACAAAGGCTTTATGTCTGTTAAAATTTTTTGTGGGTACAGAGACCTCTTATCTGTTCAAATATTTTGCCCAGTACCCCTTATGTGGGTATCAAGGCCTCTTTTTGATCACATTTTTTGCCTGTGCCCCTTATGTGGGTACAGAGGCCTCTTGTTTGATCAAAAATATTGCCCAGTGCCCCTTACCTGGGTACAGAGACCTCTTGTTTAATGCACTTTTTGCCTGATGCCCCTCATGTGGGTACAGAGACCTCATGTCAATTGTTAGTGTTTTTCCTTTCTGTAAATGATTTTGTGTTCACTTACCATGTCCCTCTTACAAATGTCCCTATATATTATCATCCAGGACCTGCACCTTTTTTTTCTTCTTCTTTAGTATGAATCTGAATTCTGCTTGGTATGCTTTGGGATAATTATGACAAATAGTCGTAGTATCCTATTGTTTAATAAAATATTAATGAATGCATTCTGATTCCAGCTTCACATCAATAAAATATTTATTAGAAACAGAAATTGATGCAGTGCACACAGCAAAAATATTATTTGTGTCACCAGACAACCAAAATGTTTACTGACGGGTGGCTGCAGGAGAGGTGACAACTGCCTACAGGGACAAATCCAGGGCCGGTCACATGCTTTGAGGATTTGTAACTGGAATAATAAAGATGATGTTTATTCTGCTTATATGTTGCTTCCTCTGGGGTGGGGCCAGGCTGGGAGGGAGGGGCTAGATGATGCTGGATGTCCTCCTGCCATGCGGCCAGCTTTATCTGACTTGCTGAAGGAAACATAGCCCTACTTTAATCTTTTTAAGTATTGGAATACTTTCTAAGGAAGAAATTGAGTCTGAACAAAAGCACCAATTTTTTGGCTTTTTATTAGTTACCTTTGCTGCACCCTTGGCCTAGCACATCAGCCCCTGTGTCACCTCTCATTGGTCACTGTTTTATAATTCTGTATTTTTTATGATATTATTCTTTATTATGTATATGGAACTCACCATTCTCTGGCTGGTCCTTAATGTCAGCCTCACTGGGCTGGCTGGGACTTTCTGATTGACTTGAATCTGTTGAATAAAGAAAATTCCAATTTAGTACGGAACACCAAATTATACAAATGCTGCAATTTATACATTGGACAATTCAGAAAAAATGGATGAGGAACATAAAACAGAGCCTACAGTAACCAATTAGATTGCTTGCTTGAATTTTATATTTGAATATTTTATTGTTGCTTCTTGCAAGCATGCAACATTATAATAATGATTAGCAAAGGGGTCTGCGGATCCAATCACACTGCTTAAACCCTCAAAAATCAGTTTTTATGTTTAGAAGGCAGCAACAGCCTGAGAAGAACATCCTGTTCTCTGATGATGCAAAGAAGGACGCTTGCACTCTATGTAAGCAGTGGTTTCTCTGCAAAAGACCACACATCCCCTTTAGTTAACATGGAGTAAAGGTTTTGGGCATGAACAAGATTGGTAGGCTGTGAGCCTGGACTATGGTGGATCAAGGTTTCAGAGGAGTATAAAACCTTTTGGTGGTGGTATAATAAGGGTGGGTATGAGGGAACTGGTGGTGCAAATTTGCCAGATAATACCCTAGAGGGTCCATTCACACTTTGCCATAGATTTACTGCAGTATTCTCCCCAACATTTTTTTAACCTGGGTAGGCGGGTGGTGGTATTGTGACCCAACTTTTCAGTAACTACCCAAAAACAACCAGGTTAGTAAAAAGTGCCAGGTGCTGCACCCAGCTAAAAGGGCCTGGGGAGAGAACAGTACTCTGCATCACATCAGCTTTATGTATTACACATACTTCCACTCCAAATGGCACTGCAAGGCAACAACCCAACAGGTACATGCATTGACGGACACCCTAGTGCATTAAAATGCATTGTGGTGTGCTGCTTAAAAATAATGCAAGGTGTGATTTTTCTGCTTTCTGGTGCCTTGGCAGACCATTTTCTTAAGCCCTCTCACTTACACAGTATTTTTATAGAGCCAACATATTACGCAGCGCTGTACAAAGTCTATAGTCATGTCACTAGCTGTTCCTCAAAGGAGCTCACAATGTCCCTTCCATAGTCATACAGTCTAGGGCCAAATATTTTGGGGGAAGCCAATTAACCTAACGCACCCAAACATGGAGAGAACCTGCAAACTCCATGCAGGTAGTGTCCTGGCCTAGATTTGAACCTGGGACCCAAAGGCCAGAGTGCTAACCTCTGAGCCACTGTGCTGCCCAATGCACATTAACGGGTGGCACAAAGCCCATCAATGCAACAAACCACAATGGAAAAGTATGAAAAAGCCCTAAAGAGAAAGAAATATGACTGCCGGGAGTCCCAGGCAGCAGCACCATGGTGTGGAGGGGTAAAGGGAGGGGTGCACATACAAAGTAAAGGGTCATTGATCTATTCTTTCTGTAATTTAAACTCACCGCCCCCATTTGCCAAACATACAGATATGACGGAGTGTGAACAATGCAATTCTGTGTATGGCAAACGACTGCCTTAAGTGCATTTTTGTGGTTTAATTTGTTTAATGTACGCTGAATTAAATATCACGATGATTTCCTCTTTAATTAAACAAACCTCGACTGTCGTCTGAAATAAAATATTGTCTCCTGCAAGGACGGCTCAGTTCCGCGGCGTAGAGATGAATTGAGATGATAAAGCTGCCGTCTAAGTTTCATAGTCCCACTGTGCACTAATGTGTAAAGCAGCGAGAGCTGTCAATCACCCGGGGGGCAATGGGCAATCAGGTGAATAGATTAATATTTGCCCATACATAATTAATGGCAGTGACTGATCCATATTGGAAGCATTACCATTAAATCAATAGAATTACTTAGTGCACTGGACTTTGCATATCCTATTGACATTGTGTAGCGAGCATTAAGTCATTGCGATTTCCCAAGAGCCAACGGGAAGGCTGAGCGGCCACCTGCTTAAACACTGATATCCTGCTGATTAACAAAACTTTATTTATTCCTTATTTGGCTAAGAACACCAGGCTTCACGCATGTTGTCATGATATATAGTGTTCTTGCTTAATTAATTATTATGTACCATGTGTGGAAACTTCTTCCCTAAGGATGGGCGCTATGGGCAGCAGGCACTACGCTTGCCTATAGCACTGAAGTTTTTTTTTATCTGCAGCAATGGCTGATACAAATAAAGTGTGAGGATCTGTGCACACCTATCAACTGTCGCCTGAAAATTGATAATATAAACCATATAATGTGTGCTGAAAACCTTTGCCTGTTGCCCTTGGCTGTATTAATATATTGGGACATGATGGCAGACGTACCATGGCACCCTTCATTAAAATGTGTCACCTTGATCCTGGTAGTGGTATCTTCTTTTGAAAAAGAAGGGCTGGCTTTAACCCCGGAGGCTATTAGCACAAGATTGGTTAATATATGCAAGGGGTTACATTTATGTCATTGTGAAGGAAGGAGAATAAAAGTTCAAATAAGAGTGGGATTTGCATCACTGAGGGCATTAATGTGTCCTTATCATCTCAGGTGACAATCTAGAGTAAGTGTAGGTGTCCAACAATAATGCTTGGTGATTCATAGGGCATTTGGGTAAAGGTTAGGCTACAGGGAGGGTACTGTTTTGGTTACCTTAGGAGTTAGTGTTAGGGTACAGTGTTCAATTCAGAAACTTTTCTGGGTGGGAAGAAGCTGTGGGTGGGTGGCAGCCCCTGTATTGTGACCCAACTATTAAATAACCCCCCAAAAACAGCCAGGTGGTTACTGGAAAGTGCTGGTGGTACGCCCTGATAAACAGGGGTTGGAGAGAGTACTGGGGTTAACAAGGAGGTAAGTGTTCGGGTTACTGTTATGGTTGCAAAGGAAGGATTACTGTTAGGGTTACAGGGATGGGGAGGGTTAGTTTTAGGGTGAGAGGAGGGGAATAATGTTAGGGTTATAGTGATGGTTAGTTTTGGGGTTATAATAATAGAGTAGGGTTAGTGGATATGGAGAAGGTAAGTGTTCGGGTTACTGTTAGGGATAGTATGTGGAGGGCAGCACTTAAACTAAAATATGATCCCACCACCTTTGTAATATAATAAAGAGATTCATAATATTGTACACCAAGATCTGTCCTTTAAAGATTTCAAAGAAGAACTTTTATTTGTGCACCATTTTCTATTCAAAACATATCCGACACCACAACACATAACCACAACAGTAGTATGCATTAAAATTTGGAAAACCGGTATCATGCGATCTTGAGGTAAGTGTCAATCGGTTTATTTCCGCGGTACGCTATGATGTCTTGATGATGATTCTGAATAGTAAACCTTCGCTGACCGTTATTTAAACTCCGAACCTCCTACAATAAATCTCTTTCGTTATTTCGCCTTAACCGGCTGAGTTTTTGGCATGCTTGAAGGCCGTGGCTGCCGGCCATTTTTATTACACGACGTACATCCCAAATCTATTGGACAGAAAGAGTCATCCAGATGGCTGATGGCCCAGGGGACAGCTACATTTTCATAGGAAAATTGCATTCCATTTACACAACACCGTATTATGTGTTATGTTCACCTACAGTTCTACCATGTAGTAATATTTTAGGTTTTAGACCAAAATGAGGCCTTGCTTGTTAAAATTGGGCGAAAACAAATTTTGTAGCCATGATCTAAGCATGACATTTCGAAGAACATCTAAGTTTGGTTTTTACTTTAAATTTGCATTTTGATTGTCATGTTAGCAGTGAATTGTGGCTGACAATGTCCAAGTGGTTTTTTTGAACCAATGGCAGTAAAAGCATGTCCCAAGCTCTCCGACCAACCACTTTTGGAGAGATCAAACTCAATATCTCGCATAACGCAAGATTGCATTTTTTTTCCTTTTTGAACCCTTTCCTTATGCAACTTTTTATTCCCACGGAAACCAAAGATGCACTTAAAACACTTAAAAAAAAACAGAACGTGCAACTGTCTCGACAGAAACCGCTCGCTCGATAAATCTCTATTTTCGCCTCTCACGTTTTAAATAAAGATGCAAACAGACAAAACATAATGAGCAATTCACCCAAAAAATAAAGAGGAAAAAAAGAACCAAAGCGGCGCTGTGTTCGGAGCTGGGAAAATATGGGGACTCTATTGTATTATTTTATATAGTCTGCGAAGGGGGATAAAATCCCCAAAGGAGGAGGAAAAAAAATGTAATTGCTTCAGGCTTTTCTTTCGAGACAACAAAATAAACACTTTGGCTGCCCTTGTTTGTATGCTCCTCAGTGGTGCTCCATGCACCAGCAGTTAAAAACAAAGAAAGTTCTAGATTCTCAGACTAAATTCAGAATCTCCCCAAACAACGAGGAGGGGGCAGGACAAGCAGGAGGGTGCTGGGGAAGAAGGGGAGGGGAGGCTTCCTGAGAGCCTAATAGTACATTCAATATGGTAGTGATGGCCAAGCAGGATCAAAAGTCCCCTCACTAATTAAATATGCATTGGCGGAGTTCTTGATCGATGTGCGCCATGGATCTGATGACACACCTGCAAAAATCTTCAGCTGGGGGAAAAAAAAGAAGGAGGAGGGGGGATACAGGCAGTCCTCATCTTTGTTTTCAAAGGATCTCTATTTCTTTTGCTTAGATATCTAATTTAATTCTCTCACCCCTCTGCAAACTGGATTAGGAAAGTCAATACCGCCTTTGTGCATCATGCAGGAACACACTGCTTTTCTTTTATCCAATTTAGGTGTGACCTTTCGACCAAGGTAATGACAACTGTCTCGGAGTAAGGTAAGGCTGCTGAGGAAGTGACCGCTGCGGCGGATCTGTCGCAGGTGGGTCAGGGCCTGCATACCGGAGAGAAATTGGTGCTCCGCATTAACGTTACGGGAAATATGTTTTTCTGAACTTTACATCAGAATTAGACCGCAATGGTGTCAACAAGAACTAGATGACACGAAAACACGATGCACTTGTTTTTCTGAACTAGATTGTTACAAAGCAGAAGGGGGCGCTCTTTGCGTCTGGAGGAAAAGAAGCTCCGGATAAGGAAGGGATTCTTCACTGTAAGGTCTGTGAAAACGTGGAATCAGCTCCCTTAGGAAGTAGTTTCAGCAAATACTATAGATTGCTGATTGATTTCTAGAAACACAGAATATACCTGGGGATTAAAGCTTTAAAGTAAAGATAACAGAGACTCTTCATCCAAGGAACATCCGTCCATCCATGTCTCAAGGGATCAGGAAGGAATGTTTCTTTTTCCCTGTTGGAGAAAACCGTACCCACGTTTTTTTGCCTTCCTCTGGATCAACTATGTCCATACGGTTTTATATTTGGGATATGTTTATTTCCCTAGTGGTTGAACTTGAGGGACTTGATTAACTATAACAGCCACAGATTAATGAAGCTTTACATGGATTTTATTTAATGCAAGCAGTGGTATAGCCTATTGCAGTCATGGTCAGCAAACTCGGACAGGAAAAGGAAGAAGCAGCACAAGGAGCGAATCAGTTGTGTTTGCAGAAGGAGGAGCTCATCACTGAACTGGTTCTCCTGTCCGTGTCCAGTTACATGTTAGGAAGAGTACCTGTTGGAAGAAGTGAAGTTCCAGGGAAAGATCAGGTCACCACTTGGTGAAATGGTGTAGAAAAGAGCTGTGTACATCTGAGGACTAAATGCACTGAAAGTCTCACCAGATTTGGTGGTGTCACAAATGTGCTGCTTGCTGGAGAGGAATCTGTAGTGCATACATCTCCCTGCTTCTGCTTTTCTGTGTCATCCACCTCATATGTCGCTTCTTGATTTTTCCCTACCAGTCAACAGGGGGCAGCTCCAAAACAAGGAGGCCAAACCCTGCAACTCTACCAAGTTGGCCTTCTCCATACATAGACATAGTGCAGAATAAGGCATGGTAAGTCAGTATTGGTGAAAAGGTACCAGCATGGAACCTATGGGGTAATACTACTGACAAGTGAATTGACTTCTGCTTGCTTTTTAGGTACCACCTTTGGGTTTTAGTTCTCTTTAAATCAGCTAAATAAGCATCAAAGCCAGAAGCATGTAAAGCAGCCATAGCCTGAGTAGAAAAGTCTGTCTCCTACCAGCATGCTGCAGAGAAGTATCTGTGTGGAAGCAATGGTCTCTCTGCAGAGGTCTGTCACCCACCCCTGAGGAGTGTGCAACCGGCAAGCTCTCTGCTGATTGGATATGAATATCAAGAAGAGGCTTCAATAAGACGAAAATGTTATTTTATGACAATAATGTACACGCAGTAAACAGCTTAGTTTTGTTTTTTGGCAGGCAGTGTGAATGTTGTTGCAATCTGCTTCAAGAAGTAAGACAGAAAGGAAAAGAAGAGTTCAAAAGTGCAGCGGCCGTCTCTCCGTTACACCAGAGCCACGGGGTATATCAGTTACTTTGCGTACTTTTAGCTCTTGAAAGTCGAGAGTCTCGCAAGCAGCCGCGCTGAGAAATAAATACATGAATTTGCTACGTTTGCAGAAATTCCTTCTTTGTATTTTACAAATAAACACGGGAAAACACTGTGCTCCGACCACAGGGAATCTTATCATGTGATATGATGTGAATGAGCCGTGACTTTAAACTATGGTTTATGGATTGTCTGTTTTTTATTTATTTGATGCCTGTGCCTCATTGGGGAAATTTGTCTTCACATCCTGTTCTGGAGATAGAAGAGGACGTGAAAGAAAATCTCTTATACAATTAATACAATTTATGTTTTTGGATACTGAAATAAGTGTGAAAAAGTTTTCCAACTCCACTCTGGTTTAAACCCCTGATGAACTGGGGGGTCATGGTGGGCTAAACCAAATTCCAACATAAGTATCCCTCATAGACCCCAATAGTGTAATTCCAGTCGTCACTTACAGCCAAACTCCTATCAGCCATGAGTATCTGTTTATTTCCCCTTCAGCCTCCAATAAGCATAAGACTTGTGCTGAAAGTCTGCAAATCTTTAAACTGGAGAAATTTTTCTTCCAGCGAAATTGAAGTTTTATCTTAATGGTGCAAACCTAGCTCTGGGGAGGAATCTGCATTGCATGCAACTCCCTGCTTCGGTTTTATTCAGCAGAATGCAAAGCTTCTAAATAAACGGCACAGGTGCTGCAAAGCATTTCTTTTATAGGACTGTCCATGCAAATGGAAGGTCAGCTCCCTTGCCCCCCACTACCTTTAACACCTAACACTGCCCCATCTTTAAATAATCAATGTTATAGTGGGTAGCACTGCTGAACTGCAACCAAGCACAACCTAGCGCTCCTGGTGGCCCTTTGGGGTTTACTGCTCACTCCGGAGTGCCTGCCATAAACACCTAAGGTGTCTGTGTCACCGAGTCCCACAATGGCTTCCAGTCAGACATGATTGTTTGGATATCACTTGTTTGTGCACGGTAGCGTGTGCACACAGCCGTATTTGCAGTACAGGATTGCCCTTGGCTGCTGTGCAGAAATAAATTTGGTAGGACAGCCATGTAAACAAACCTGTAATGAGAGGTTTGTAAATCTGTGGAAACTGGATAAGATGATAAATTCCCATGCACGGCTTTCTTCACTCTTAAAAGTTTGAGGATATTCATCCCTCCCAAAATTTGGAGCATTCCAAATAGGGACTGCAATCCTAATTTTTGGGTGTCCTATATCATAAATCTATTATTTTGTAGCAACCCATCAACTCGCTTGATTTATTTTGAAACCTGAACTGTAAAAATGGCAGCCAGAAACTACCAGCTAGAACCCCAGGGTTCCTCCAGAGGTTGCTGGGGGTTCCTTGAACAATGATCAGTTTGTGTCTCAGGTTAGACTATAACCCTAATGATCTTTTTGGCTATCTGTAAAGATGACATTCTTCCCAATGGCCATGTAGGAGGAATTCTTCCCACTGACCAACACACTAATATACTGTGATCTTTGGATATAGTAATTATAGAAGGGGTTTTCTGAAGACCTGAAAGTTATTTCCCCATGTTACAAACGTTTGAGCACTTCAACCATTAGCAGACTTTTTATATTTTAGTGGTTTGGTAAGGTAAAGGTGAGGATAACAGCCATAAAGTTTGCTTCACTCATAGCTATTACGACAGGTCCCCTTTACCAACAGTCATTTAATTCAATTAAGCACTTAGCACCGAGAAGCTCGGCCCGCCCATTATGAATGACATAAAAATATAAAGATGTTTGAAATGATGGGCATTAATGTGAAAAGGCAGCGCTGAAGCTGCAGGTTATCAATCCGTTTCATTGTCCTTTCACATTCTCTCCGGGGGAAGAAGGAAAAAAAAATAATGTGATTTATTTGCCCTGCCCTTATATTTTAGAAAGCGATTTAAATTCATTGGACAATTTCAATTTCCAAGAGATGGAGAGCAGGATTATCGGACATATGCGAAGACGCCTTATTTCAAATTAATTAAAGGCGAGCTTAATTGTAAATCCGCTTCCCACACTACTACTTACAGCAATCTCCCAAGTTTCCACCACTCAATTTAGTAGCAACATTTAAGAATTTGTATAATTATAAAAATAACTATCAAGAGATGTGCGGGAAAATGATAATATTTTAATGCTCTCTAAACTATCACCGAGGATTCAGTGAGATGGGCCGTGGTAATCAAATCGTAAAATCGAAATATTCTCTCATGTAGCGGAAACCAAATATATTTCAATTTAAAGAGATGACGGCGGTTAAAGCGACCTGGTAGGAAGTCTGAATTGGAAGCACCATTTAGAAGAATGCAGAAGAAAACTTTGGGCAGTTGGGTTGTTCTGGAAGGGGTCATAAATTAGTGCCTTTTAGGGAAGGGGGTGGTTGACAAAGTAATCCCAGCGCCAGTGATGGGCACAGCCAAAACTGGACCCCTGTGCAGAACTGGCCCCACTACAAATACAATTTGGCTGCTGCGGAGCTTCTGTTTGGCTTAAGAGGGTCTGGGGCCTTGTGCTAATATGGAGTGGTGAAGAGGTATTACCATATATTTATTTGCATTTTCAGAAATGTTCTAGCATGCAGTTGCCGTGCAGTTCTTTTGCCGTATGTTGCAAAGGATCATGGGTCTTCTGCTATCCTTTAGAACCCTTTTAACAGTTTTGCAAATGTGTCCAAATAATCAGTACAGCGGCTGACCTCCCTAAGACTCATGCATGGAGTTCAAGGATACTCTGGGTTTTAAAGTGGTCCAGTTCTGGTTCCAAAGTGGAGAACCGTAAAAGCACCGATTGGAATAGCATTAGGTGCTTGTTCAATGGAGACACCCTAGGTGATATCCTAAGGCACAAGGACGGCATAAAGACCAACCCTACTGATAACAGAAGGCTACTGGGGCATGCTGAGACTTATAGTGGATCATCATCAAGCATTAAAGCCCACTGCAGCCTGAAAAAGGAAAGCAATGCAACAATCAGATATTTTACAGTTAACAGGAGAGAAATGAATTGAATAGAATGAGTCCTATATTAAATCTCCAGAAATACTTCTTATTCACATTCTCTGTATCTGTTAGGGACTAGGTAGTCACTGGTGGAGATCTGCTTGTTTGTGATCACCATATAAACATTAATAAATGGTATTACTATTACTCTGTATGTAATGTTTTTATGTATTATGTATGTATTTATGTATTATCATTACTATTTGTATTATATATTGTATTCTGAAGGCTTTGATTTCAGCGAAGGCATCGACTTTCCCCGAACGTCTTGCAGTTGAGCGCACCGTGCCGTAAAGACCTGGACACTTCTGTGCATTTTTCTGGAGCAATAATAACTATAGTAAATAATTAAGGAAGATTATAACACATTCGCCTGAGGGGAGATTTCGGAACACAGAACAAACTACTGCATGATAAAACATAAGCTGTCAGTCTGCACAGGGACCAGAATTACAGAGTTACGGTAAATCAGAACAAGACAAAAAAAGAGCAAAGTGCAATATCTATAATAACCAGAAATCATCCTTTAAGAAGTGACTGACAGAGCCAGATTGCAAGGTTATACTGCAGGCAGGAGTAAAAGACCCGGATTTAAAACCCATTAAATGCGGGTTTATTCAGTTATTATAAGTATTTGAATGTGGCTTTATATTAGTTACCTCTAATCTTTATGACACTGCTTGCTAGCTGTGCTCTTCTGCATTGGACGGAGTCATTATTCCAACAGTAGGAATGGAGTTGAGGGATGACATCACCAACAAATGATCTTTAACTGTCCAATCAGCAGGCTGTGGGAGGGTTTGTGACCAAGCTGTAATGCTTAATAGAAGTGGAGAAAAGTGGTGTCACGGTTCTGACTGCATAAAGAGAAATGCCACCACTTTCCAGAACCTTTGGTTTTGCAGGAACCAAGACACTGCACATCTAGCTTACTTCTGCCCTGCGTGGGAAGACATTGTACGCGGGTGGCAGCGCGTGTACTGTGATCAAACTTTTCAGTAACCACCCAAAAACAGCCAGGTGGTTACTGAAAAGTGCCGGGCAGTGCGCCCAGCTAAAAGGGGCTGGGGAGAACACTGCACTAGGATCATTTATGAGCTCTCCCCAACCCATCAAAGAAATTCCTCCTCCCACCCAGAACATTACAGGCAATACACAAAGGAAAGGCAAAGGTTCACTTCCAATCTGATTTCTGATCCAATATTTAATTGGATCCAAAGGGAACTCAGCAGCCGAGCCAATTGAGCACAAAACTGGCCATGTGTACTAGGCCTTTGAGCTCACACCCCCACTACAAGTACAATTTCAGCCTTCAGCTTGCAGCAACTTGATATAAAAGCATTAAAAATATAAGAAATATATATATATTGTGAGTAAGGGAATATATAAATGAGTTAAAGGGTGTTTTATGCCTGTTCCCCCCTGCTGTTCTTTAAGCACTCACACACAACCTGTAAGCAGTGAGCCTTTATGAGGAGCTAGCTGAGAAATTTATGGATCCCTCCAGCACTCTGCGAAGGTGGCGCATGATTCAGTCACTCCGCTGCAGTGCTGAGTGTCATCTTTGGTTTTGCAGAGTCAACTGTTCGCAGACATCATCATGACTTTCTGTTTTTTAATTTTTTTTTTTTTTTTTACTTTTTTTTTAACCTTCAGCACTTCCCCAGGATTTATGTGGATATGAAGCCTTTTTACCGACAATAATAATCACTAAGCAAGAATCTGAAGGCCACAGGGGTCCCCTCACACAGAATCGCAATGGTTGCCGGAAGATATACTGTGATGAGGCTGTACAGAGTCGCCCATTGCTCGGGATTCAGATAAGTTATTTCTGGCTTGTGTATTTAGGTGAGAGCAGAGAAAGGGCAACCTGGCCAGGTACTGGGAACTTACAAGTCCCCACATGGCACCCATGTCTGCAGCTTGGGATATATTTTCCAAAATGATACTCATGTGCTAAAGCCGCAGGGGACAGAATAAGACAGGGCTTAAATCTGCCCATGGGCCTTCCTTTCTGTCCTACACAGTTGTACGACTCCTCTCCGGGATTGCAATTGCTTACTCAATGATATCACTGCACACTGTAAGCTTCTCACAATGTACAATGGAAGTTCCAGCAAGACAGATAGAGCCCGCCAGGACATCCAGAATCATCTAACCCTTTCCTACCCTGTCTGACTGTCCCTGGCTCATTTCTTACATTCATTAGATTTCAGTTTTTCTAATCATGCAAGCTCAGGATTACATGTGGGCTTTGCAACAGATTACTCTTTTAGGAAACACATACAGTAGGGCAACCAATGGCTCAGAGGTTAGCACTCTGGCCTTTGCAGCGCTGGGACCCTGGTTTAAGTCTCCGCCAGGACACTATCTGCATGGAGTTTGCAGGTTCTCCCCTGGGTTCTCTGGTTTCCTCCCACATTCTAAAGACATGCAGTTAAGTTAATAGCCCCCCCCCAAAGCTGCTCTTAGACTGTATTAAAGACATATGACTATGGTAGGGACATTAGGCTGTGAGCCCTATGACTATGGGCTTTGTACAGCACTGCGTAATATGTTGGTGCTATATAAATACGTCATAGTAATAATAATACATAACCCCACTGCCCCCTCCCGCCAATGGGGATCTACCTGCACAATGACCTAGTGATAAGTTCACTAGGCGACATATATGGCTATATTCGGCAGAATATTCAATATAGTTTCTCTTACAGCTCAAAAGTACCTTAAAAAATGTCATGCTTCCTCCAAAAGTGCTTTCTAAAACGTTTTAGCTAAAACAATTATGACACATGGCGAACTTGTACAAAGAAGCATTGTCATTCAGCTGCAGATAAATTCTAAATACAGCCCTGCAGTCCTTCTTTTCACAAAGTCATTATGGATGATAGCATAACTTTTCACCACCTTACCATGACAGGTGCCCTTTATAGAGCCTAAAATGCTAGCACCCAGCCTGCAATCTGCATGCAGCTATTTGGTACTTGCTGTTTGGCCTTTTGAAGTCGTACAGTAAGTAGCAATAAGTGATTCCTAGCATTGAATGATCCTTCCACTTTAGGAGATTGTGCAAGAAGAAGTAGTTCTCCTTTAAGCGGGGCCCGGCTCAGGTCACGGCAGGAGACACAAGGCCCCGGAGCCTATTCTCAGTCACATCTGACAATTAGAGAAAGTCAACCTCCTGTATTTACACAGCCTGCATTGTCTGTATTCTGCCCGTCAGCTCGCTTCCACTCTACCAACCCAAGCACTTTTCTTGAATGGGAAAAAAAAAAAGTATGTACACCCTCAGTGCTTCAACGCCGGCAAAGAACATAAAAGCCCCATTCAGCCGGCTCGGTTCCACCCTCCCCCCACCAAGGACATTTAATTGGATAATTGCTCCATAAAATCTTCCCAAGTGCATAACTGATAAAGAAATTAGCTTTGAGTGTAGAAAAAAAAAACTTGCCGCTGAATAGAGCTTGAGGTTGGTTCATTAAAATGTTTGTTCAATCCATATTTCATTTGCACACATGGTATGAGTTATAAGGCATTCCGTTGTGCACAGAGGATTGCATACTGTTGTGGTTTAAAAAGGAGTTTTACTTGCGGTGGGCAAGCAAAAAGTCACATGCGGATCCCCGGCACTGGTCTTCTGCAAAATGCTTGCGACAACCGGCAATGTTCCCAAAACCCCGAGGGACCAATCAGAAGTCAGCTTTCACTGTCTGGACTTTTGTCAGTTGATGAAATATGAAATCTGATTAGAAGTAATGGATCGTTTGCCTAGGCACTAACCAAAAAAGTTCCCAAAAAAAACTTTTGTGGCAACTAAGACTGCATGTGTTGTGTTGCAATGCACTGCAATATACCGTACTAGTATGCATTAAGGCATCCCAAAATAACTGGCATTGCAATGTACATGCAGGTTACTGTAATGCAAGAATGTAAATGGGCCCTTGGAAGAAACCTCAAGTGAGGGAAAATGGAATCTCATTGCTGACCTACTTTTTTATTATTGGTTGCCTTGCTGCCATGTTGCTTTGAGGCCACCTTTATATCTGGCCATTCAGTTGCACCGTGTCGCTGGTTAATATAAATTGTGCTAATGAAAAATGAGAAACCAATGCGTTAGCTTGCATTCTTATAAACTCAAATCCTTATAAACTGAAAATACCGTGGCAGTATTGATACTTCTGGCTAAGGTGAAAAGTAGCAGCGTAAAGGTATATTGTGGTTATGGAGAATATTTTGTAGGAAGCAGTTGCTCATATGAGACAAGGTACATCCTTAAGGTAATAACATTGGTGGAAGGTGGTATGGACAGCATAGAGGACTTGACTCACTTGACTCAAACTTGTTCCAAGCAAATGACTCCTAAAGTCAAGGGAGTCCAGAGGGTAGGGTGTACACAGGAACCAACCACATTCCTCCTGTTAAAGCCAGAAAATGCCTTATTGTCATTAGAGGGTACCCAACCACTAGTATGCTATGTTTTCTTTCGGAGTCTGATTCTTACTGGTGCCAAAAAGGCCCACAATGTATGGGAACTGTGTAACCAAAGGAGCAAATTTTGGAGAAGTGGGTCTCATCAAATCACTGAAGTCAGGTCTCATTTCCAAATATGTAAAGCAAAGACAAGTAAGGGATAATGGATTTAACACACTTAGCAGAGAGGTGACTGGTTCTCTTTAAACTAAATCTTATGACTTAGGAAAAATGGTAATCCTGCAAGACTTCACCTACAGCTGGCATGACCCGTGCCGCAGCCTTGTGCATTGACTCCCATAGGCCTATCTTGCTGAGTTTTTGAGAAAAGCAATAATACAAATGTAATGTGTGCTCTGAATTAAACTAAGGAGGGTTTTAATAAATAGCCAATATACTATGAGTAATGGGACTTACCTTTATTAGCTAGGTTAAGTAAAACACACTATAATTCTCCCTCCCTCGCCGTCTTCTGGTTAATGAAATCTGTCAAGGGTCCATGCCTTTCTTTTACATTAATTAAGAGAGGGATTTTTTTTTTCTTTTATATTACAGGAAATTGTGCAAATGAACAGACTGCGGAATGAGGCAATAAGGATTATTATATACTTCCCGTGATTGGAACCATTAACGAGCAGAGTCACTGACGATTATTGAGCCTCTTCACTGATCGCAGGTCCTCAATTCCCACTCTCTATTTTAAAAAAAATGGCACTTATGTGTGAGACGTGCGTTAAGAACAAAATGATTTTGTCTGTCGTATTAACCAATCAGAATTCTGTTCTTGCTTTGCTTTCCACAGGTGAAGCTCCATGTGTGATAACTTGTTGCAATACTGGATCTATATGATGACCAAAGTCAGGCTTTTAGAATTCTCCATCCATAATTTACATACAGGTCAAATACAGTAGGCCTGATTTATTAAAGCTCTCCAAGGCTGGAGAGGAACCAATTTCATCAGTGAAGCTGCAAACCTGGAATGGATCTGGTCGAGGATTTAAAACATTTGCTAGCAAATTTGTTTGAAGAAATCCATTCCAGGTTTGCTGAATCACCCAGCTTTATTGATGAAAGTATATCTTCTCTAGACTTAGAGAGCTTTAGAAAATCAAGCCCAGTAAATTATATATATCAGGATTCAGATACGAGCTCTTTGGCTTTCTTACTATGGCTGTGGGTTGCGTTTTCCAAAACACATGTGGATTGCTTCTGGCATCTCATTATTTTCCCACCACATCACAGAAATATAGCACAAACTGTGCTTTTAAAAGTACAATATAACACGTGTTGCACTAACCGGGTGTGTTTGGGGGCCATTACCAATAAATGGCAGCCCAGTAGACCAATGAAGGTCACATGCGTTGCCACAAGGTATGGTAACACACATTTCCTTCCTGTAGGGTCGTGGGAGGAAACCCATACAAACAATAGGGGAACCTACAAACTGCAACTAGTGTCCTGGCACAGAGTTGAACCTTGGACCCTGGTGCTGCAAGGCCACCATGCCACCCTTGCTGATTTTTGACCACCAGGAGAAAAGAAAAATACCGGCAACATGTGGCTTGCACCTTCTTCTCCATTTGGACAATGGTACGCCACACTCAGAGTTGTCTCGTGTTTCTACGTCCCTTTATAGCGCACTAATGTAAACCTTCCTCCGTCAACAATTGCTTCCGACAACTGCCCCAGTTTTAGGGCTGTTACCTTTTGTGGGCTTTAATAATATGCATTCGCAATATGTTTAATTTTTACCGTCCCGGCCACTGTTTCTCAATTAGGGTTCCTCCAGAGGTTGCCAGGGGTTCCTTAAGCAAAGAGCAAATGGTGATGCTCCGGAGAGTTTAACCGACACCAACACCAACAATCTTTTCGGCTATCTGTATGGGCGATATTCTTCCCAATGAGCAGCAATGCAAGCAGCACTCTCACCACTGACCACCAAGAGTTCCACCATGTTAAAAAGTTGGGAATCACTGGTCTAAGCTGTTAAAATACTGAAAAAGTGTCAATGTTAATAACATATACACATGCAGTGTATCCGGTCTGATAGGAAGCTGCTACTGTCAAGAAGTAACAATCACAGGTCATCCATCAACCAATCAGCAAGCAAGATTCATGTCCCGGAAAATCCTGCAATTTGATCGCCATGTTTGTTTTCTTTTTCCCATAACAAATATACTCTCAAATGTCTGGACTATTAACCATCACCCAAAAATCTTTCTACCAGAAGATTTTTCTTCGAGATTATAAATCGTGTGTGTGGCTGTGCCCTGAAGGCTTTTTTTTTCCCCCGAATCCCGAGGGATTGAGAGCGGGATACTGATTCCCTCTGCCTTGCTGGGCCGCAGCCAAAATCTTCCCAGGCCCTGCGTTCCTGAAAGGGAGGGTGGTTGGGGGTTGCTAGTGAAAGAAAGCCTTGCACTAATCATCCACAGGGCCATAAATCTGACATTTCCCACAGTTTCTTTGAGACCCAAATGTTGCTGTGTCAGCTCTCTGTCCCGGATCTTGCGCCTGTATTGTTTGAGTGAGGGAGAGCGCAAGCAAGTCACATTTGCAGGGGAAACCGGACTTTTTGTTTGATTACCGGTGATTATAAAGGCACAAAAGGACCAAGAAAAATACTGAATGACTTGGCATTAGGATGGAAAATGCAACAAGGCTCCGGCCTACTCAGCAGGGCCTGCAATGGGCCCTGAGCATTGCACAAAAAGGGTTAACATAACATTATTACAATTGTGTGCATTTGTTAGTTGCGCCGGTGTCACCACACATCAATCCCGACCTTATTGAGTAATAAGTGCCTAAAGCCAAACCTTTTCTTTGGATTTGATAAGGGTTTATCCCAAACTGTTTTTTATTATTAGAGATGATCTTATTATTAATGGGACAGAAAGAGACGGGAAATAAAACATCTTGCAGCACTGGAGCAGAAGTGAAATAAACCCATGGGGGACAATTGTTTCTTTGTCTACTGTCTATAGCACATGGAGGAACCCCTAAAATAACATTTAGGTAATTGGGAACACTATGATTTTATAATTATTATATCCACAGATCACAGTACATGGTGGACAGTGGGAAGAATTCCTCTAACATTGCTGGCCATTGGCAAGAATGTCACCGTTACAGCCAAAAAAGATCTTTGGTGCCATTGGTAACTGACCTGAAAGGAAACAAATGCTAGCTGCTAGCAACCTCTGGAGGAACCCTGGTTGAGAAACACTGCCGTACAAAGATATTTCCTCCTACTTCCTTTTGTGTGCCGGACAGGAAGTGTATTGAAATTTCCCAAATGGCACACACTGCAAGAAGAAATCCAGCATCTCCTGCACTGCCTTGTGCCTGCATTTCTCTTTTACAATACTGATATTTCCCGTATGCTGGTGGTTGTCAGAGCCGTTCATGTCAGTTTATTGAATGGAAATGCTGCCCACGCTGTGTACATTAACAACTAGGCCACGCAACATCCCAAGCCAATGTTTACCATGCCAGCTGCAACATCATTTGGCCAGCTGCTTTGAGGTTCATTCACTTAATTCTGCAAAAATTGTAAAGAGCAAAAAAGCAGAACCCACTGTGTCCCTACTTGGAAGTGATGCTGATTCAAATAAGCATAGAAAATAATGACAGATCCACTATAATCATACCCTGCACAGTTATAAATGAGATGACCATGAACTTATGGAATGTTAATAGGAGATCTTCCCACTAAAGGACCAATAAACCTTCACCGATCCCTGGGCTTGCATAGAAGTATATGAGATATATAAATAATGGAAGGCGGCTTTAAATATAAAAAAAAAGAAGAAGATAAATAATGGAATCAAAGAGGATGATGTCACGTTCTTCCCTGCAGATAAGCAGCGAGTGTTGATATTTATCCCAACATCAAACAAGTCATTATGAGGAGGGTAATAACAGCTGAGACTCTGGACAGGATACAGCTGGACAGGAATACAAAGGGAGAACAAAGCGCCAAGACAGACACAGGAAAACCTCACAATGCGCACAGATAATCGCCGCACAAACACATTGCAACAACCAGAATTTAAAGCAGGCTTCCGTCTTCAGGTGATTTAGGGGACTTTTAGTGCCAGCATGTAACACCGCATGGTTTTCTGCTTCCGGACAACGTGGCGAGAGAAGAAAATCGCACACGGCTGTGGTGCAAACTTTCAAGCAACAATTGTGCAGCCAAAGCTGACTTGTCCTGTTTTGGGACTTGTGTTGCGAATTGAGTCAGCTGTAGCCACATGCAAAAAACAGTTCGCAAGCTCCCCCATTTACTTGAATAGGGGACGTTTGGACCACCGTGGGTCTGAAGTGGCCCTTGAATTTGCAGGTTTCCAACAACTTCGACATTTGCATCTTATGTAAGTGGTTGTGTAGGGGAACGGCAGGTGGCGTCACCAGAACCAGGGAATACATTGCGCCATATTGTGGCAGGGTCATTGCCAATCAGAAAGTAAGGATGCTGCTGACTTACTTAGCAGGACCGTTCAAGATCAATACTGGGGTAAAAATAAAAAAAAACTTTTCAAGTCTGCATGAATAAATCCCTGCCCTGCAAAATTTTAGTTTTAAAACAATTTTATTATTAAAAACTGTTTTTGTCCTTCATATAGGTGCCATTTCCTAGACTGTAGGATGAAGCATATAATATAATATATATTAATACTCAGTCTCCTTTAATACCTGTTAGTTTATGGCGTTATAAATCCAGCTTCCATGCTGTCCACATGGAGTTTGTACTTGCACCCCCACATAGCTTTCCTCACACAACCTGGTCTGTGAAAATGTGGAATAGTTTCAGCAACTACTATATGCTTAAGGAAAAGTCTGGATGATTTCTAGAAGCACAGAATATAACTGGGTATTAAAGCTTACAGTAAACATACCTGTAAGACTGCTGATCCAGGGAACATCCGATTCTTACAGGGGGAGGAAGGAGTTTCTTCCCCCTGTTGGAGCAAATTGTAGCGGGGTTTTTTTGCCTTCCTCTGGATCAACTATGTCCATAGGGTTTTATATCTGGGATATGTTTATTTCCCTAGTGGTTGAATTTAATGGATTTATGTCTTTTTTCAACCTAACTATAAAATACATAAAATGATCTGCATGAAACACTGATGCAAAATGATTATGATAAAAGTTTGTGTTCTTTCAGCTCAATAAATTTGTAGTTACAATTTTTGTAACTGGTAAAAAAAGAAAAAAACAAGCAATGATTCCTTTCTCATTGTGATTCAGGAAGTGTTTGTAGCAGGCCAGGCCGATGCAGAATGTACTAGACGCCTCTCCGCTGCGGCTCGGCCTCTTGAGCCGTAGCCACCTCCTCTCACCTACGTTGGCAAAGGCCTTTCGGGGCTGGCTGTGAAGAAAGCCACAATGTGGAGAGGAAAGCCTACGAATAGAATGAAAACAGAAAGTGTCGAGGACTTTGGCAGAA
>NC_092865.1:5732944-5757672 GCF_032062135.1 Pyxicephalus adspersus | reverse complement strand
AAAAAAAAAAAGTCACAGCTGTTTAGGGTGTCTGACATCTGAACAATAAGAAAGAATATCCTGAGCTACAGACAAAATAGAATTGTCATGTCAGCAATTTTTATATTCTTGGGAAAATGTGATGTAAATGTCCATACTTTAGTTAAGCGTCTACAGCTGATTGTATAGGGAGGCAGTGGGGGCCATTTTAGTCAGGGCCAGGATTGTAGATTTAACGGGCAGTACATTTACTAATATTTAGATGTTGATGTGGAGCAAAGTGAAGTCAATGAACCTGCCGGAGGTGATTAGTTGGGGTCTATAAATTGGGATCTACCATGGCCAACCCCATGGCCAATCAACCTTTCCTTAACCTAACCAAAATGATCTGATTTTTCTAATCCAAATCTACCAGGTAAATCAAAAAACATCAAATTTGATTAAAGCTTTTTAGACATATTCAGCCTCAAAATGGCAAGTTACAGTGCAAAGGGCAACCAACCAGGTTTCTTCTTACCAAAGTCTTTGGTTTCTGTACGTTTCTTTTAAGTGTTTCTGAAGTTCTAACTACTACTGGGTCTAATTACCAAATTATGGGAATTCCGAAACCAATAAAACTCCCCAAAAATCAGCTTCTATTCATGTATAGCCCTGGATCATTTCTCATTTGCTGATACTATATACCACACATCTCCTGGCCTTGCTTGGTCTTCCACTTCCTTAATTGTTCATGGATCTACAGTGGTCATCATCAAATATTATGACAAATCGACACAGGAAGCAATATGATAACCATTACTACGGCTATACAAAGAGATAATTCTCGTACAAAAGGGAAGATAGAGGAAATTTTAGCTACCAAGGAACATCAATTCAGCTGCCCAATTCAAACAGGTTAAGACATGTACTACAGTGTTCTCCCCAGTCCTTTTTAGCTGGGGTCACCACCTGGCACTTTTCAGTAACCATCTGGCTTTGTGTGGTTACCAAAAAGTTGAGTCACAATACAGGGGGCCACAGATGCCTACAGCTTCTTCCCACCCAGCTTAAAAACATTTTGGGGGAGAACACTGTACTTTATACATTAAAGGGCCAAATGTTTGAGAAGATCACATCTACCTAAATGGCCAACGATGGACTATAAGGCTAAGGTGTTTCCATTTGAAGAATGCTAAGAAGTATACATCATATGAAGATAATTTAGACAACTGTGCTCTTCTTCCCTTGTGGTAAGAGTTTGGTGAAGTCCTGTTTCTGTGCCAGCATGACTGTGCCCCTGTATACAAAATTAGCTTCATAAAGACATGGCCCAATGAGTTTGGTTGGGAGGAACTTAAGTGGCCTGCACAGAGCCCAGACCTCAACCCAGACCGGAACACCTTTGGAATGAATTGGAATGTTGATTGTAAGCCAGGTCTTCTCATCCAACATCAGTAGGTGATCTAATAATATTCATAACGGTGGTGGGGCACTGTATAAAAATGGTTTTGCAATGGGATATCCGACCCGCTCATATAGATGGTCAGGTGTACACAAACGTCTGGCCATGTAGTATATTTATCAAAACCAATAGTAATCTCTTCCAAATAATTAAAATGCTCCCTGTGTGTGCAGATCTCCCTAATCGGTCACTACCAAGGAAAGAACTACAATGATTCTTGTAAGTAAAGAAGTGCAGTAACATTCTGTTTGATACTGAATGGTGGGTCAGCAATAACAATCTTAACAAGGGTGTGTTATATATTATTTTCCTGAAAAGAATGAATAATCAAAGCCAGGTGTGATGACCTCCTTCCCTACGT
Source organism: Pyxicephalus adspersus (assembly GCF_032062135.1). Classification (NCBI taxonomy): domain Eukaryota; kingdom Metazoa; phylum Chordata; class Amphibia; order Anura; family Pyxicephalidae; genus Pyxicephalus; species Pyxicephalus adspersus. The sequence continues at coordinate 5,755,891 of NC_092865.1, read as the reverse complement.
TCAACATCAGTTATATAGGAATAATAAAAAATTAGACTGACCCCCAATATATTAGGAAATTTCCCTCCAATCTGCAGCTGCTGCATTTTTGTTAGGTATGTTGGAGAATTCCTTTATCTCTGCTCTCTGCCCTATCACATCCCTAAAACCTATCCTGACAAGGATTGCAATATCGCTTATGTAACTGACACAAGCCCATCTGTTCCTATGACCTCCAAATGCCCTATTTGTGATATAGCAGAATGGGATTTGGAGAAAGCCAATTGTTACCGGAGTATTAATTCTCTTTCCCAGAGAAAACTGTTTAACCTTTTTGCTGCTTCAACTCCAAAATATACAAATATAAAAATACAATATTATTACTTAATATAATTATATGTTGTTGTATTTATTATGTGACATTTATTGCATTTTGTTGGTCAGCTTGATGTTTGTTTTATTTTGCAGGAATTTAGTTTCCAAATATCAACAAGTAAAACAACAATTTTTGTTTTGCAGGGACTTTACCCATTAGACGGTGAGTTGGTTCTTGCCATAGAATATTTGCACATTATGGCAAACTAATGCTCCAATGTGCTCCCTACAGCATTGTGATATCTCTGCTCGCTTGTTGCCCCGGTGGTATCTTCTGCCCAACTTTCACCTTTGCCATTGGGCAGCCACAGATGATGTAACTGCAATGTCTGCATGCTGGGGCCACATGATGCAGGTCTTCCATAAACACTACCTGCTGGCATTTTTTTTTTACAATCTTTTACAATATCTGCACACCTGGATTAGATATTCCAAGGTATCCTTGTTGTAGTTTTAATGTATTTTATACTATGCATAGTCCACACATTAAGGCAACAAGGTCTCCTAGGGCTAAAGCAAGCCAGGGGGGGCTTCAGTGACCAAGTTGCAATGTTGCAGTCTGATCACTAGGGGATAATAGACTGAGGAAATGTTTCCTCCTGCCTGCAGCAGACATTCCAGCCAAGGCACAGTCACTGGATTGTTTAAGAATGGCTTTTTAAGGAGAGGAGGAATCCTTTTGAACAATGATGCTGTTGCTGTAAACATCAGGAATTTTTTATCATGCAGAACTGAATGTTTAGTTTTTTTTAATATGGGTAGTAGGATTTTTTAAAGTATCCAGATATTCCATAACTCCCTAGGCAACTGATTCAGAACTACAAGTACCAGCAGGGCCGGGAACTAGAAAGGGATTTATTTAGACCGAGGTAGACATCTGACAACTTATGGATGAAAAGCCTTGTCAGATTTAACGTTAACCTGCTTCACCATCCTAATGCTATTGAGGCTTGCTGAGATCAGTAGTCCCGCAGCTATGCCATGCCTGCCAATACGTCCGTTCCGGTTCCAGTGAACTGGCACGTTCACCTTTCTCTCACTGTCTGCCTGTGCTTCCCTCGTCCTCCCTCTGCCAAAAACTTTGAAGCAAATCGACAAGAGTGAGCGCTCAAAGTCTCTGGATAGCATGGTAAACCCCCGTGCCAAGTTTTCTCCGGTGCCAAGTCCTGCATCTTCCTCGTTTTGAATAATTGACAGACAAACCCCCACGCAGAAGTCGGTCACCATTTTGGATGTGCCTCTCCGCGTACAGCCCTTGGCAGCCATCTTACAGCTTGGCAACCATTTTGAGCGTGCGTCTGGCAGGCTCACAGCACTCTCGCTCGATACGAACCACGGTTAAATATAGAGCGCACTCAGAATGTATTTAAAAAAAAATAATAATAAGTTAACAGGTAGTTCTTTTTGCTGACAGAGGCGGCCGGCAGATTCGTAGGGATATTTTTGTATCCCGTGTTTGTTTCATAATAGCCGGGTTTCCTCAAGTTCTGTTTGTGCAGGAAATGCAGGGAATGGGAATGTTAACGCTTTAGAAGCAGCTTTACCACAAGGGAGCCACTCGAGGTTCCCTGTGCATGCATCCAAATGTTGGAATATTGAATAGAGATTTGTCCATGGAATTTGTTGTTCCTGGAAAAGACCTTGACAATAAACCATTAGACCAGCTGATTGTAATTTTTTAATGATGGATAGAGTGAAGGGTTAAAAAATTTACCATCTGGCTTTTTTTATTTCCAGATTCCACCCAATCTGACTTTCCCCAACCGCCATTACATATTCCTTTTATTTTTATCTACCTCTTACCTCATTTATTGCTATAACAAAAAAATGGAATGCCAAATACATATAAAGAATGCTGCATTAATAACTCCAAACATGCATGTGCTAAAATATATAATACCTAATATACTGAATAGGGGAATTTAAAGGAGCAATCCACACACAAATAACATTTTGACTTGCAAGCAGGTCCAAAGCCCACTGGAGATACCAGTGGCAACCATTGGGGGACGGGTGATGGTGGCATCTGTTTTGGGGACAACTGATTATAGGTGAAATGCTTCTTGGTTTCTGACATTTCTGCATCTTTGTGGCAACAATTTCCTCAATGGTACAATTAACAGCCAACATATACAGTACGTGGCAAAGATAGGGGTGGCGAGTAACCCCTTGGCTTTTGGCTATACCTAATTTTTTTAAAGATGCAGCCATGAACCCCAACAGTCCCAATGGCCTATAGGTAAAAATCTACGGTTCGGGTGGAATGGCCCTCTCGCCATACATGAGACCGAGTTATCAGGAACTGACAAGTTTCCTGAGTACAATTAGTTATTCACCGATTGATTTTACTTGCTGACTGCGCTTCCTCTTTAACTAAAGCAAAGTTCACTCATCCCGTCCTTTAAAGAATTTGATGGAATTCTCAACTACAGCAATAATAACAAACACGCCGGCCTGCTGCAGTATGTGACACCATCTTCACGCAAACAGGCCAACAACTGTACGAGACGACTTCCCCTGAAGCCGGGAAAGTCACACGGGGGCCGGGAATTGAGCTCCTTGGCGTCAACACATCAGTGACACGCATACAGCAGGAAAAAAATACAGTGTGGCAAGGACACGGTGTTCAGAAAATAACGTCATGTCATATAAATGGAGGAGGGGGTAAACACATGGAACAATTGATCCAAACTCAGAAAATACAGTGTGCATTGTTCATGCTCAACGAGGCTGGTAAAAATAATATGCAACAGGGAGCCATTAATTTATGCCGTATGTGGGGAATGTATATCGTTAACCATCATGCTGTTGTGTTAACTTTTGTTTGAATATGCCACCCAATGATGTATTGCTACGGGTTACCAGGTTGGGTGTTGTAACCTGGGTATAAAACCCTGCAAAAATGGAGTATTTTGGTGGGATATGGAGCATGAGTTGGAACGATGATGTCATCGGCATCTCCCAAAAGTAAGGGAAGGGAGGCACAATCTATAACAGGAAGTGCCAGAAAAAGTCACAACTACTCGTTTTTGTTGAAGACATTTTTGACAACTGTGTTCTTCCAGCCTTTTTACTATTTTGGTTCCAGCAGCTCCATGAAGACATGGTGTGACCAAGTTGGTGTTTAGGACCTTCTTCTGCACAAAGCTCTAACCTGCACTCTACTGAACACCTTTAGGATGAGTTGGACTGCTGAACAAACATCTGAATCAGAACTCACACATGCTCCAATGGCTAAATGGACACAAATTCCCAAGGAATCCCTCAAAACACTTGTGTGTTATAAATATCCATATTATTTGCCATGGTTTGGGAATGGATGGGCCAACTGTGTACTTCCACTCTTGGAAGAACAGTTTGGAGAAGGAACTAATTCTGTTCCAGCATCTCCATGAAGACATGGTTTGAACAAGTTGGTGTGGACGTAAACTCTCCTGCAAAAAGCCCTGACTTCAACCCTACTGAACACCTTTGGGATGAATTAATTGTGAGCCAGGTGTTCTCATCCAACATGTCAAACCTCACAAATGCTCCTATGGCTAAATGGGCAAAATGTCCACACAATCCCTCAAAACTCCTGTGTGTTATAGCCAAAATTGATTGAAAAGTTCTATATTATTGGCTATGGTTTGAGAATGGATGGGGCAACTGCATACTTCTTGAAGGAACAGCTTGGGGAAGGAAAAATTCTGGCCCAGCAGCTCCATGAAGACATGGTTTGATAGAGGTGGTGTAGAGGACTTTAACTGTCCTGCACAAAGCCCTGACCTCAACCCTACTGAACACCTTTGGGATGAATTGATCGTGAGCCAGATCTTTTCATCTCCTATCCTTATCAGACCTTATAAATGCTCTTATTGCTAAATCGGGCAGAACCCTTCCATATTCTTGTGTGTTTGGAGTACAACAAGACAGGACAACTCGACATTAATGGCCATGGTATTGTGATGGTATCTCCAACAAGCTCAAGTAGTAGTGGTCATAAACTTTTGGCTTTATAATGTATCTGCAACAACCTCCAGGTGCCCTTTGTAGGTCTGCAGGCAGAATTTGCATTGCGTACGTTCCTCTGGCTGGGGTGCACCACACGTATGAAAATCTGAAGGTCCATTTTCATTTTGGACTATATGAGAACAGAAAATAAGTTGAGACTTGTATCAGACGCTTCCATAAAGGAAAAAAACTTTCTTAAACTGAAGAGCGGATTTTGCAGTTGTATGACGTAAACTACGCTAGTATAGAGCGAAACGCCCTGATGGATGGCGTTATCGATTCCGTTCAGATTCACTTACCATAATTATAGGGCTGTAATGGATGACACAGTGATATATTCTTACTTTAGTGAAAAGCCAGGAATTTTTTTTTTCTCTGTTGCTTTATGAGATTAGGCCTAATCCTTTCAATTAATATGGTATGATTGATATCTAAGAGCACCCAGACACACAAGAGAAGCTCTGAGCTCTCCCCATCTTAAATATTATTCCTACACTATCGATCCATGATCGGGAGGATGGGTTTCAGAATAGACGACCAGCGGTGCAATTTTGTTGATTTGAGAGATTAATGTCCTCCGACAAATTTCCTAAATGATGAAAATGAGCCTTTTTTTTTTTTTTTGGTTTCCTCCTAATAAATGTAATGTTTTATTATTTTTATTATTGAATGGCTGTAGATCTCACCATCCTATTGTCACTCTGGCAAATTGTTTCGTTTGATAAATTGCTCGGATTAATCTCCTATAATTACAGGCCCAGCTGTACGAGCAGCTTTTTTTCCCCATTGAATTTGCATGAATGTAGGGACCGTAGGGGATTTTCTGTAGGACAAAAATTCTGCTAGGTGGATGAATTGATAGAGAATTCAGGAGCCGGGGTGTCCGGCCTATGGGCCAATGGGTTAACGTGGGATTCTTGGATCCGTCCGAGTCATCAGCGCAGCAGAAGCTGAATCAGCTCTTACTGGCTTCTTGTAGGGTTCAATGAACCCTATGAGCAATGCTCCCACTGTGTACACCTGCACATGACTGTTTTGCTCTGTACAGGGGAAGGCATCTGTGCATTTGCCAGCAAACATGCTCTTTTACAAATTGTAATAAAATAGGATAAAAAAAAGATGACAGCTGTAATGTTTTGGTGCACTGGCTTACTGGCTCCTAACAGGTGTGTGGCCTTGGGGTGCCAAAATGGAAAACGCAATGTTTAAACCAGACCTTTGGTCAGCTCACACTTGGAAAAACATTTTTTGTGTTGATATATTGTTTAGTAAAAACAAAAAGTAACTTTATTCCTCCCTAGACTTCCACCCTCTTAAGTGCCGCTATGGCCAAAGCTCCCAAAATGCATTTTAAAAAAGGAACAATGGGGAAATAAATTGTGTGGCAAAGTTGCATAATCTCTATACTAGATGGACAGAAATATATGTATTATATATATTCTATTTGGAGCTTTAAGAAGGAACAGTAACCAGTAGTAATCGATTTTGCTCTCCTGTTTGCATTTATCCTCAGTGGACAGTAAAAACGTCTTTTTTATCTGACAGTTACATTATGCTATAATTTGGTACCCCACCCCAAACTATCAACACTACAAAGGGTGGATTAGTCTTGCAAAACCACAACATTTTTACTGGATTTCTGTAACCTGAGGACATATTAATTTTACTTTAGCAGAACTAAAAAGAAACATTTGTGCATTGAACATGCCTGGGTGCGGAAGTATTTTTGAGTGACGATTATTTCTTTAGTAAATGACCCTCATTATCTTTATCTGCTCTACATTCCTAAACGGTAAATTTTGCAGTACACTGGTAAAGCATTAAAAACAATGTAATAGACTTTCAATGCTAAGAAAGTTTTACTTTTTCAATCTACATCAATGTTTCTCATAATAATATGGGGGAGCCATTGAAACAACTTTCAGGAATCCTCTTCTATAATTACTATATCCACAGATCACAGTATATTAGTGTGGTGGCCATTGGGAAGAATGTCACCTATGCAGATAGCCAAAAAGATCATTAGTGTCACTAAAATTCCTTAAGGAACACCTAGCAACTTCTGGAGGAACCCTGGTTGACAAAATTTAAAAAAAGCTTTCTCTACTATACTAACCCTTAAACGAAGGGTTCCAAAAATTCATTTTTTTTGCTGGATGGCACCACAGTGCAGAAGTGAGGACACCCCACTGTCCATGGACAAGAAGAAGGACCTGTGATATCAGAAGTGCCTTTGTGGGGAGGGAAGGGCAAAGGATGAGATGCCCCAACAAACTGAAGGTGATTTTAATTAGATATCTCCAAATATCTAACCAAATAAAAACTTCAAGTATTAGTAAATTTTATAATAAATAAATTCAAATATAGAACAACAGTAGATGAGGAGGGCACCAGTAGATTTAGTAAAATGTCCCAGAAATATGAAGGACCCTATTGACAATTTCTTTCAAAACATTCTAGTGGTCTGGATTCAAAAATTTCCTAATCCCTGACCAGGAATAACAAAAAAATAAATCAGGAATGTTAGATTAAAAACATAATTAACATGTGACTTAAGGTATAAAACCAAAAAAGTCAGCAGTGTGAGAAATCACCAATGGCAGCCTCCAGTCTCCTCTCCGGATAGTTTTCCTTATATTGTATTATTTTGAGGATCTTTTTCTCACTGATCACTGCCATGGCAGCCAGTAATTTCCCATGTATTGCTCCCTCCCGGGGAGTGACGAGTTGTGTATTTTGTGTAAATATTTTTGCGCTAGAAGAGGTCACTCCTTCCCATCTCAGAGACTTAGGAGGTTCGATAGACCCTTTTAAAGAAACGTTCTCGATAAAACTACAACTTGTTTTGTAGAATTAACCCATTTACACTTTCTAAAATTGAGCAGCTGGATATTTTTTACACAAGAAAACTCCACCACTGTGCGGGGAACAACTGAAAACCGTATATCGATCTCCGTATCGATTTTACAGCTTGAAGAGTCTCAAGTAGGAAAGAAATTGTGAAAGCTAGAATTTCTTTTCTGCTTTTTTCCTCCTCTTTACGCCTCTGACTTATTGGCTGCCAAACATTGGCCTTCTCAGGCTCGAGCCATCAGAGGCTTGTGTTGCAAACGGGCCAGGATGTCTGCCTAAGATAATCCGCGCTGAATGCAGACAATCTGCTGTGGGAGCTGATTAAGTCTTTGACTTCCAACATGACCTGTCTCAGGCCCACAAGCAGCTTCTTGACAGCGAGATAGGCAAAGTGCAAGAAAATACGGCTGGTGATAGCATTTGAAGACATCTGAATTTCTCGGTTCAGTGACAAGATCCTCTTTCTTTCATTTCTTCTGAAGAATGACAAGTTTACAAAACCTTCACTTAACCCTTTTTATAGAACAACTAAACCCAAAACTGGGCAAATTCTAAAAGCAATCAAATTGATGAGTGAATGCAAATGGCAGATAGAACCAAAGCGGTAGACATAATATATTTCATGGACCAAATGTGCATGAACGTTGTATGACTGTTATTTCCTCCGATCTAAGGATTCAGCTGTTTAACGGATCAATCAGGTGTGATCATGTGATACCCAAAGTGTCAACAAGGAAGATCAATCGATGCTAGACTACATTTCCCAATGTCCCCTCTCATTACAATTGCAACCTTTTGTCTACATGAGGATTGGAACTTGTAGTTCACATAAGGGAAATGGTTAGCAGTTATAGGTAACTGGTATCCATAGGGTTTTTGAATTTCAAAGCTAAATTCAATGGTAATACTTATAATGCATACTAATCAACAAGGTGGCTGCACAGAATCACCATTCTATTATGCAGTTTTAGTCCTTTTCCACCTTAAATAATGCCCAACATCATTAAACCAACATCTTGTGAACCCAGGATTGCAGGGTTCTGCCCCCTGAGGGGGAGCTGCCCTGGACTTAAAAGAGAATCCTACAGGAATCCCGATCATGCCATTGCTTGGTGCTATTTTCTGCAGCATTCAGAAGCTGCCCAATGTTAGAAGAACAAGACTCATAGTTGGGGGGGGGGGTTTGGGTTTGAAAATAAAAAGGTAAAATAAAAACATCTTCAACAAATGTTCTTTCCACCATGGCACCAAACCAGCAAGGATTTAGAATCCCTGAGCTCACTTGTTTTATTTGGACTCTTCGGAGAGGCAGCAGCTTTCCAATAGAGGTGGCTGCTGACTCCGGGATCAGTGTTTGGTGATCTCTGTGAGACAGAAGGTAGGCCATTGGCCATTTGCATTGAAATGGGGTGCAAAAGGGATCGGACCCTCGTAGAAAGAGGCCAACGGGGTTTCAAAGAAACCACAAACCTTTAAATAATGTCCTAAAGTTTGGGATATTGGATAATGGACACATACCCACATATCTAAACAGCAACCCAAACTGTAACCTACTGAAGACAGTCTGCATGCAATGAGACCAGAATGTCCTGGAACTGATGGACTCTTTACAACATTTGCAAATCTATAAAATTGTGAATAACAACTGTCGATGGTGCAACACTGCCAAGCGTCTGTGGATTATTTTAACCTCATAACGGCCAATGACAAACCCAAGGGAGCAAGATAACACTCCAGCGCATCAAAGTATTTTAAAAACAGATAATGTAAAAATCAGACTACAGTCTGTGCTCCCATCGTGCCCCCAACCAGAGACAGTCAGACCAACAACTTCCCAGACCAGCTGACTGCTAGTATGATAAAGAGAAATTGCCTCCTGCTGTACACCCTGATTTTACCCATGACTTTGATTCTACAGATTTGTAGTAAGACAAAAGAGAAGCTCAGTGAGACTGTGTGCAGGCAGAGGTCTGGTCTGTGCTCGCTTTGCCGTCTGTCTGGAGGCACAGAAAACTGGCATGGGAGGAATAGAGAGCCATTATTTGGTCTTCAGAGCCTTAGTGCAATGTGCACAAAAAACACATTCGAAAGGTTAAGACAAGCTACCGAGAATGGCATATTTGGCTGCGTGTTCAGCCAGGTGGCCTGGGCATATTGGCAACCAGCTGGCGAAATGCCCACTGCATATGGCTCTCAGCGCATTGTGCTTCCCATTAAACCTGCTTAGGCTTTTAACCCCTTTGCTGCCTGGATAACGTAATCGGGCAACACAAGCGTAAGCTCAGACGTTCGGAATTGCCATTTCTAAATAAAAATAAAAACAAAAGACCCGCAAAAGCTGCAATTATCAATCTATCTTCAAATCCATATAAAAAACACAGAAATAATATTAAAAAAGATCCCTGTCTGAAATCTGACAGCTCAAAATTTGTCTTACAATTCTTAGGTTGCAACAATTGTTTATCTCTTCCCCCCCCCAAAAAAATCATTTGAAGTAATGATGAGCACCTCCAACCCTCCCCTCCTTCTCCGAAATGTCATTTTATTTATTAAAATCATCATTCTGTTAAGGAAAACATCTTTTCAGTCTTCAGAGTTCATTTTATTTTATACCAGGATAATAGGAAATGAAAAATATATTTACAAAGGAAGAATCGCATAGAAGCAGATGTATCTGCACCACTAGGGAGGTTATAATAAAATTTGAAGTCAACACGACAGCCTTTACCCCATAACCATCCATCATTGGGAAAGGGGTCATAAGACAGGCGATACTCTATGTTTGCTACCGTTTAATATCGCTTCATGATTCCATCTTTCCCAGAGCCGAGTCATTTTTCTTAAATTCTATTTTGAGTGCCTTTTTTTCCCCCATATGTCAACTCTGGAAATACTTAAAAGTACATGTTTATATTAGCTCAAGTTTTCCTTTTTTTAGGACCCAGAGGCTCTTACTCCTTTTTGCACACTATTCCCAAACCTGATCCAAAACTTTACATACATACATGCAGTATTAAAACCGCGTTTTATGTGGTTTTTAAAGAGATACAATAGTATATTTTTTGTGAATGAATATTTAGAGTTTTTATTCTAACACTAACCTGAAGGTAGCTTTCCATATTTTAATTATTATATTTCATATATGCGCATAGCTGCTCCCTCTAGTGGTTATGTATATATCACCAGTGCATCAAATCGAATGTTGCATCATTCCAGCCCAGCTTTTCAAGATGGTTGAATATTGCAACGAGGAAGAAAAAAAGAAGATGACGGTCCCCATGAGGTGAGTACATACAGGGCTTAGTTCTGCTTTAAGAATGCCTACCATGAATTTTCTGTCTAACAATAAAAGTGTGGACCAGTGTTTCCTTTTTAACATGAGGGAACCCTTGAAATAACTTTCAGGTCTTCAGTACATTAGTGTGGTGGTCAGTGAGAGGAATTCCTCTTACATTGTTGGCCATTGGGAAGAATGTCACCCTTAAAGATAGCCAAAAAGATCATTGGTGTCATTTAAACTGAACTGAGAGTCACAAATTGCTCATTGCTCAAGGAACCCCTGGAGGAACCCTGGATGAGAAACACTACTAGACGTTGTAACTATAGGATAACTGCAGAAAACTTTGCCACGAACTTTGCCCTTGTGAGGGCTTCATAATCAAGTGAGAGAGATTATATCATCAATATATCTGCTTGCAAAGCGTTTGGACATTGATCATATTGGCATGTAAATAAATGCACAATTTGTAAAGTTTTTGTTTTAATTTTTATAATATTTATAGATACTTCATCATAGATTTTGTTAGAATCAATGAAACTTCATTGGGCTCTCTGGGGCCTGTAGGTTTTGGACAACTGGAGGCCTCCACACCATGTGCTTTCTTTTTTGGAAATAAAACTTTGAGAAATAGGTTCTGCAGTAAATGGGGTGTACTTCATGCCACGGTGACTCGCAACAGATGTAAAAAGCCAAAAAAACTTACAGATCCAAAATGAATTAATGAAGGAACTGGCCGTGGGGGCAGGCACGGACGCCACTGGGTTGACCCACACATAGCCAGAGGGGCCTGCGGCGTTCAACACGCACACACACAAAAAAACCTTGTCCGTGTTTGCAAATACTTTCCAAAATTTATCAAAACAAGTAAATGAAATCTTCGCATCGGGCCCGGGGAGAAACCATTTTTTGCCTATGTCCCAGATTTTTTTATTCCCAGACAAAGAATATATTATTTACTTGTATTTCAACAATAGCTAATTTTACATATAACACTTCACTCGGAGACGGCGTGCAACTTTTTAACGAGAAACTCAATCCTGCTGGTACCTGGTGAGAGATTAACCCAGCATGGGATGTATTGTGTTTTATCAATTTGTCTTCAAAAATATGGAGAGATTATCAACCAGCTGAGACAAAAGTGAGTCTTTCTTCATACCAAGCCGGAATTTTATTCAACGGTACCTCCCAGGTACCTTGTAGAATGCGCTAGGGGTATAAACTGGAGACCGCTTTATTTATATATTTGTTGTCTTTGATTATTTGCATCTTGGTAGCTCAAAGGTCAACCATCTCATATAGTGAATCTACAATGTCCAACCGTTCTGTAAAAAAACTTTTCAGGCTTAAATCTTCACAATGCGCCATTATTACTAAGCCATTATTTTCCTTTAACTCTGACAACAGCATCGTACAGACCCTGAAAGGGCTTCTTTCTTCTCCTGATTACACTCTGAAACATTTCTGCATCTTCCAGTGATTTTCTGTTTCCCACAATGCAATGCTCAATTACTGTGCCAAAATTAACTGTATGTCACTCTTATTTATTGATAAAAGAATAATTAAGCACGTCAAGCCCTAAGTCTGCCTTGGCCACAATTCCCATATTAGGTTTGGAGTAATTAAAACATTAACACCTTCTAACAAGCCGATATATTGATGATCCGCTTTATAGTTACTGTTCCCCCAATCCGTGCTGGACTGCAAAATGATTCTGTTCAAATATGTATCAAGTATGTCTGACCTTTTGAAACTTACCAAATTTTGCTTTCACAATTAGTGGTGCTTTGTTGTTTTATGGCTCCATCCAGTCTCATACTAGTGGACAGAAAAGATATCATGGTGGGCAGTATTCATTTATTTCACCTATAGACTATGACTTACTTCCAACGATGCCATGATGACGTCCATCATTGAGAATCTAGCCAATATTTTAGGAAACCAATGACATCACTGAGAATACAATTTATCCATTTACTAGAGTTCAGTGTAATCATGGAATATGCAACCTATTTATTAGAGACGCGTGACATCAATGAGTATACAGCATATCCAATCACTAGAGACCAGTGACATCACTAACAATGCAGCCTATCCATTCACTAAAAACCAATGACATCACTGAAAGTACAGCCTATAGTACAACCATTTACTAGAGGCTGATGACATCACTGAGAATGCAGCCAATCCATTCACTAGAGACCAGTGACATCACTGAGAATGCAGCCAATGCATTCACTAGAGTCCAGTGACATCACTAAGAATGCAACCTATCAATCCACTAGAGACATGTGACATCACTAAAAATACAGTCTATCCAGTGCTCACTCAGAATATCACCTATCTAGCCAGTAGGGACACAGGTAGCATCAATAAGAATGTACCCCAAATCAAGTAAGTGTGAATAGGCAGGTGCTCGTTAAAGAATTTTATTTTGCTCCGTATTGGCCACTCATGTTTATGGATCATGTAAAAAACAAACTACAACAGGTTACTTTAAATTCCTTGTATTGTGAACTAAGCGTTCAATCTAAAATTGTGTAATGCGTCCAACCGCAACTGGCATTGCCAAATCAATGTAAAAGACTTAATGTTAACAATTGCAAAACCATTCCACTGTTTGCTTTCAGGTTTATTACATCCTTGCAAACAGCATAAAACACTACAGACACTTCACACATCTCCTTGACGCCCAAGTCAACATTCATCCCATTTCACTGACACACTAAACCTAGAAATGGACACTATCAAACTCGTTAGCACTCAACTGGCTAACAATGCTGGGCATTAATCATTCATGGAGCATAATTATTGTTCTTTAACTGTAGTTTATATGTGTTTGTGGGTGGGGGAGTTGTTGTGGGATTTTGCAGACCACAATCTATTTAGGCAAAGCCAACTGTGAAAAGTTCATCTTGGTTGCCAAACCAAGATAAACACACCCCATTACCGTGAACACATAAAAGCCTCTGTTGATAGGAGTGTGATTACACTAACAGGATAACATTATAATTAAATCAATGCACATGTTTACTGTTCCGCTGGTTACAATCTTTCAATTTGCCAACCATGCAAAGAAGGACTCAACGGACTGGAACTTAAAACTATGTTGCTATGAAATCTCTGTGATTGCCACACTTACATTTACAAGCATAAGGCAGAAGTGCAAACATGGTTGTGTCTAAATGACCTTTTTACACCTTTCAGTTGAATGTCTGGGTATGGCTGGGTACACACGTGCAACATTTGTGAAAGATCCTTTCCAACGACGAAAGACTGCACGATGAACAACAGCACCATTCTGCTCTATGGAGAGGGGAGGGGGCGATGAAGTAGCACCCCGCTGTGCTCTTCCCTTCACTTTCATTACGATCGTTCCTTGTTTGTCATCTGTGGATCCGCCTGGACTGTAGTCGGAACGATGTTGGACGGCTGCTGTACACACGCAAGATTCTTGTCCGATACCAGCCCTGAGACGTGTGTACGTAGCCTTAGCAGCTAATATCCAAGATGGATTAAAAGGTGACACTGAGAACATAAAAAATCAAAAAGGACATCCCAAACTTGTGAGTTGCCTTACAACACAACAACTTATGGCATTTAATTGAAATCTCAACATCTGGTTAAACCAGGAGTGTGGTTGTAGGTTTCCATACAACAGGCCTGACTTTTTAAAGCTCTCCAAGGCTGGAGAAGATACACTTCCATCAGTGAAGCTGGGTGATCCAAGGGATTTCTTCCAAGTCATTTACTAATTGCTAGCAAATGTTCTAAATCCTGGACCAGATCCAATCCAGGATTTTTGGATCACCCAGCTTCACTGATGAAAGTTTATCTTCTCCAGCCTTGGAGAGCTTTAATAAATCAGGTCCAATGAGTCTACAAGCCTGGTTTAATAGAATCAAAGTTAATACAAAGTATACATAAAAAATAGAAAATGTAACTAGTTTGATCAAAGGTCTTTTAGTGCTTGTTTCAGGGACTGGGAGCTTTTGCCATCGATCTCAGCGCAGATCATTTCTTAATGGGTTAACTATATAGTAGGAATGACCTGTTCTTTAGGGGGAGATTAGGAGTTTAATGTAAAAATGGAGGCTGAGTGGGTATTTAAGTACTGGGTTAGAGATAATAGTTAAAGTAAAATAAAGCTTAAAAATTAGCGTAAAAGTTTACTGTTGGCAAGGAAGTTAAGAGTTAATGCAGTGGTTAAGTTACGGCTTATGGTTTGGTAAAGTGAGGGCTGAGTAGTGGTAAGTGGTAGCCTTATGGTTAGTTTATCATTAGAGGTTAGGGTATGTGATGGAAATGTTTTCACATTTCACCCTTGTTTTTTGAGCTGAAGCACCAGCATAGAGAACTAACAGGAATTGGGTTCATGGCACCGAAAAACAAAAAACCACAGATACACAAAAACTTAGCTATAAACAATTTATAAAGGACAAATTCAGACAAAAGGAGTTCTATTTAACAGCCAGAGGAGCTGAAAACTATTCATTCAAAACAATAGAGTTGTGTGGCCAACAAGGTTAACCATATTTTAATCAATGACAACACTTTTGGAGCCCCAAACAATTTCCAACTGTTGGAAATGAGTCTTGTAGTGGCTCCAGTATCAAGCTTTCCATTTTCATTCTACTCTCAGGCAATAGTTATTCTGGAAGCTTCACATTAAGTTCCTGTCCTAAGTTAACTTCAGGATATACTTTTTTCTCTGATGTCCTCCAAAGCCCAGAAATAGAATGCAAGCAGTCATTTCCTCTACAAAGAGCAACGTGGTACTTTACTTCTATTCCCGTATGGGAAAATATTTAAGCTCCCACCTATTGGAGCAATTTACGTCTCCAAGTTACAATAAAGAAATTCTTAAATGGATGCTGTTCCCTTACCAACAGTAAACATTCTCCTTGGCTCTGGAACATTTAAATGAAGGAAAAAGTTATGTAAGGTATTGTAAATTCTCAGTATAAGCACGGTCGGTAATTGGAACCAGGTTCCATCTGCTAATATAGCCTTTTCTCTTCCTACCTCCAAGTTCTTAACCCATTTGGTGGCATGCTGAACATTTTAGCTAACACAGATACTTTGAGCATGAATACAGAGGACCAAGAATGGGAATTCTTTTGAAATTCTCTGAATAGCACAGTTTTGGTATTTACTGTGCATGTGTATCACATTTATTGCATATGGCTGACATACATTTAACACAATAAAAAGTTGAGAATCTTCACTCAAAAATAATCAAATCTTCCAAAATGATCCATTCCTGGGAACCGTAATATTGGAGCGTGTCTATGGGAAGTTGGACCCATTTAGCCAATGTTGACGTTGGATAAGAAGAACTGTCTTTGGCATGCCAATCCATCCAAAGAATCATAATGGTTAAGGACAGGGTTTAAGGCCACTCAAGTTCATCCATACCAACTGGTCAAACCAAGTGTTTATGAAGATAGATTTGTGCATTGGGCATAGTCATGCTGGCAAAAGTCTTTCAAAAAGTTAACAAACTGCACACAAAAGGAAATCCCCTTCAAATATAATACATATATCGAACAATCCCATATACCTAAACAATTAGAGCCAAATAATAGTCCTACTTCTCATACGTGGACCCAAGCAGGAAATTACTGGCATATGCATATCAAAAGAATAAAAATGTAATTTTATTTCAAACATGTACTTTAAAAAGATAATGTAATGTCAACAAATACAACATACAATCAATAAAAAGACCAACACATGGCGTGACCTCACTATTTGAGCACATATACAATAAGAAACTATCAAATTTATTTTCTCTGCAACCCAACACATTTTACGGCAGCAGACGCTTCTTCAGGGATTTGATAGCAGAACAACAAAGCAAACAAACAGATATCCAAAGTACTAAGGTGATGTTTAAAATGAAGTTTTTATTCTTTTGATATAGGAATACCACTAATTTCCTGCTTGGGTCTACTTAGCAAGACCATTATTTTTCTCCTTCATAAAGTTACCAACTCACAATCACCTCAAATGTCAATGTATGCTGAAGAATTTACAGAACTCCTCATTAGAAACACTTGAACTCAATATTTTGGAGCGGTATTCATAAACATTCTGCCATATAGTGTATTTCAGTAAATACCTGTCTAATTTGCTTCTAAGGACTTAGTGGTCTTCAATAGAAGACTGTTAACTAACACAAAATCATTGGTTGCTGTTGTTACAATGGATCATAAATGGTGTAATTTCGAAATATACTCGGAAAAAGTTCCCTCGGGTCTCAAACAACTATTTTTTATTTTATACTTTTCTGTTTTAACACCTTAAACTACTTTGAATTACCTCGGGTAACCCCGCTTAGACGGAACTGCTTAGCTATGACAGGGTTAAAGGGTACGAGAGACCTTGCAGACGGTTTGGTTGCTGTCCAAACTCATGGTTTTAACAAGAAAACTCTTGGCAAAGATGTATGAACTTGCTGAAGTGAATTATAGTACTTACACATGGAAAAATCAGGGAAAATGTATCACTCAGGCTCATATTTTTTAAACACACAAAAATATCTATAACATGGTTAGCATCTAAAAGGTCCTGAAGTTTCCTGCACAACACTGCTTGGAACCACCAAATATTTCATTACATAAATCAAACGGTCCTACGTTAAGTGCATAACCGCAGCGAGCATGCACCTTCTTTATGATTTTAGGCTTGGGGCCCAATCCTTTCCCGGCAATTTCGGGGGCTCTGACATCTTTTTGCACCGAGTTTCCAACCTTCCCATAGTTTCTTTTCAGCCAACCGTACATGCATCATTCACATGATTTCACTTTTTTTTGGATATTTTTTTGCATCAACATGTGGAAACAATTAGTACAATGAAAGAGAATCTCCAGGAGATAATAAAAAAAAAAAACAGTAGCGCTATTAATATGTGCTACTTCCTGCCAAAACTGTACATAACAAGTTTTGTAATGTAATTGGGTAATGAAGAACACTTCAAAGATTCCTGAGTTAGTTGCAAAACTAAAATTTATAATTCCAAAAAAAAGGGAGATTATATTACATTTTTATGACCTCTTTGGGATTTTTTTTCCAATATATTGGCTTGCTTAATGCCTTTTCCAATGTTAACAAAAAGCCTTACTTTTTTCAACAGGCCTTATTTATTAAAGGATACACTTTCATCAGTGAAGCTGGATGATCCAGCAAACCTGGAATGGATCTGGTCCAGGATTCAAAACATTTGCGAGCAAAAGACTTTAAAGAAATCCATTCAAGGTTTGCTGGATCACCCAGGTTCCCTGATAAACGTGTATCCTCGTATCCTCTCCAGCCTTGGAGAGCTTTAATACATCAGGCCTAACGTGTTAATGTGTATGGAGCTAAACTGCAGCAAATCATATATATATATATATATATATATATATATATATATATATATATATATATATATATTTATATTGAAAGCTCCTTGGGGCAGGGTCCTCTCCTCCTCCTGTGTCACTGTCTGTATCTGTCATTTGCAACCCCTATTTAATGTACAGCGCTGCATATTATGTTGGCACTAAATAAATCCTATAAATTATTATTATTATTATTATTATTATTAATAATAATAATAATATACTGCTTTACCTACTCTTTTAACCTCATGGTTTTTGGCCAGAAATCCTCAATGCCTACACAAAATAATACTCAATTAGCATTTATTAACTCAATGTCACTTGGGAAGGAAACATTGGAAACACCAGACTTCCACAGTGCAAGTCCACAGGGGATCTTCCAAAACATCACTGGTGCCATTCCTTTGCAGGTTAGAGGGATTGAATTTCTCCACCTTTTCTTTTTCAGAAATTATTAGACACGCCATAATTAGCTGGGTCTCATCCCTAAGGTTGAAGAAACATGAACACTGCAATTAAACCAGAGACTATGCTATCGGTTTGGGCGTCAAAACAATTATTGGGGGCCCCAAAGGTAAGCTTAGTGTCTTCAAAAATATGACTTTAGGCTTCATTAGTTGGTAATTTAGCAAATTTTTATAGGACAGTAAGCAAATATATAACAAATAAATATTCCTGAAGACTTTTTGCTAGGGTTTTTTTTAGTTAAGGTCCAGAGGGTACAATCTGTGGAGCAAGGACCTTATGGGGTCCTTTGGTACTTACTGTGCAACCCTCAGACCCCAGCAATCTAAATAGTGGGAATGTTTATTTGTAAAAGGACTGTAATAATAGTGATTCTGGGAAGTCTCATGTAACATGTTAGAACAATCACCTGCAGAATGTTGTAAGGTTACAACCACACAATCTTCTGCAGCATTTTACATAGTAAAAATTAGGTGCATCACTTTGGGATATCAGGGTTGCAGTTAAAGATCTGTTAGGTTGGCCACCACTGATTTAGATCAATGATATGCTGAATTTCGTTTTGACTCTCAAAACTATAATTATTGCTGGGAGTAAGGCTGAGTCTTTCACGATTGGGGGAAGAATGACGGAGCAGCACCCCACTGTGCTCTCTCCCCTTCATTTCCTCATCCGTGGATCCACCAGGATGGTCCTCCAGACGGCGAGGGCTGTACACACGCCAGATTTTCGTACAATATCACAAGATCATCTGATGTATGTAAGTAGCCTAATGATCTCAAGTCTACGCAGATGACCCCAAACTATTTCACTAAACATCTTGTGGCAGTCACTACTGAGCCCTATAGGGAAAGTGGAGCATTAAGTACTATTAAAAATACTGCTGATGTTTTTTCAATTTTGTGTTTTTTAAAGTGAACACATTTTCACCTTTTTTCAAAGTTAAGTCAGCTTTCGTAAATCCTTCTGTACGCTCCACCAAAGCAGCTTGGTCAAGTAATGAACAGAAGATAAGAAAGTGACACAAAAGTGTTAAATATGTGACATAAAAAATACATTTATTTAAGTATATTTTTAAATTTCCAATTAAAGATATCATTTTAAAGGAAAGGAAGAATTACAGTATGAATTAAACACTATTAAGCCTATCAGTTTCCAGACTAATAAAAGTGGGAAATATTTGAGCAAACTGAAAAATCTATGATATTTTTATACACATATATCTGCAATCAATTCCCTTCTGGTAAATGATAAAATTAAGCTTTATATATATATATATATATATATATATATATATATATTAATGTATAGATAATTAACAGAGCTACTTTGTGCATAATGCATTATTCTATTTTTTATAAAAAATTTAGCATATGCATTTTCTAATCTTAAAACTAAATGTGCCCAAGTATTTTCATTTCGCTTACCCATCTTCCAGGAAAGCATGATTTGGGTGTACAATAATAGTAACTGCTTAAAAATAAAAGCTGTTAAGGGAATACAGACAAATTTCTACTACTGGTGACAAAGAATCACAAATATCTGGTCTAAGGTTTCAATTGGGTTTACTGTTAACTTTACACGGCTACACAGGGCCTGTATTTGGGTATTTTTTAAGTATTAAAGTATTAGGTATTTTAAGTATTTGGGCTGGTTGTGTACTTAGGAGCAAAGTTGTACTAGAACAGAAAAGCTTCCCAGTTCCCAAGAAGATACCATAAAGGTCCTGATTTATTAAAGCTCTCCAAGGCTGAAGAAGATACACTTTCATCAGTAAAGTTGGGTGATCCAGGAACCCTGGAATGAATTTCTTAAAATTCATTTGCTATTTGTTAGCAAATGTTTTCAGTCCTGGACCAGATCCATTTCAGGTTTGCTGGATCACCCAGCTTTACTGATGAAAGTTTATCCTTTCCAGGCTTGGAGAACTTTAATAAATCAGTCCCATTAAATCCAACCCATTACGTATTGATGTTTCAAATAAATTTTTGTGATTTCAATGACGTAAATGTCCAGAGGAGGCTGATGACCACATGTGAATCACGAGTGATTGGCAAATACAGGAGCCAATAGGCAATTACATAATTTTACAGGCGTCAAAAGTCTTCAGCATCAGTTCAAATATGTCTGGGGAATTCTGCAACCAATTGGGAATTGGCTTTAAATGGATCCTCGTGCTATCGTGGTTGCAAAAAGTGTATCAAAAATCTACTGCAGATGAGAATGTAACATGAAAAGATTCCTAAATTCCACTGATTCGTAGGTTCCATTGGCTATCATTTTTTTTACCGTCTTTCCCCTCCAGATTGTCTCAGTCACCAAAACAGAAAGCAATTGGTTTTTCAAAATATTAAAGATATGACAACAACTGATGAATGGAAATGGTCCAATGGCTGTTCAGGGGATCACCGTCTAAGAAGTGATTCCCCTCACATTAAAAAGATCTCCTAATGTGTCTACTGGAATGGGAAATTTAGCTAGTGGAGCACAGCAAACAACCCTGACCTTGGTTTTAACCATTTCTTACTTGGTATATACTAACTATAAATACCCAACTATACATAAACAGCAGCAAAACAGAAAAACTGTCCATAATCCTGATGTATATCTATAATTGCACTAAGAATTCCGTCCTGCCAATCCATTTATTAAGACACAAAAAAATCCTTGCTGTCCTGCCAGCTGGGAGAGAAGACTGAACTGATTTAACTTTCTGTGGTCACAGGGCCCAATGCTTTGTGGTTTTGTGTAATGCTAGTTCTCGTCGGGGATGCCGTTAGCCATGTACAATCTTCAAAAACCACAGGGAATGTTCTGCTTTTCCCACTTATATAAAATCCCAATTAACTTTAGCTTCTCATTGGTCTTGTGACTGGTAGGCAAACACAGAATGAATCCGGCCTGGTAGATGGGATATGACTAATTATACACAAATGGATTGTGCAACGGAAGAATCAAAGAAACAGCCCATTGGGATACGTCAAACCATGTACACCATGTGGCCAAAGGTTTGTTGTCATCAGACCATGGCACCTATAGGTTTATGGTCAAAGGTATGTGGACAGCCTTTGCAAGGTGTTGTTAACACTACATCATACAAAGAAGCTTCTAACCTTGGGCATGTTTTATTAAAGCTCTCCAAGGCTGGAGAGGATACAATGAAGCTGGGTGATTCAGCAAACCTGGAATGGATTGCTTTAAAGTCATTTGCTATTTGCTGAATCCTGGACCAGATTAATTCCATGTTTGCTGGATCCCCCAGCTTCACTGATGAAAGTGTATCCTCTCCAGCCCTGGAGAGCCTAAATCAGGCCCTTTATGTTAACTTCTTGGAAACTGGGAAGCTTTTCTCTTCTAGTATGACTTTGTCCCTGTGTACACCACCAGCTCACATGGGTGTATCCAGTTTGGTGTGCAAGAATGGCGGAGCCCTGACATCAAGCCATAAAACATCTTTTCAATGCCTGGTTTTCCTCCGCTATTTCTGGCTATTCATTCCAATCCATCAGTGTCCAGTGAATTATTTGAGCCCAAATATGATGTCGGCATTGCTAGATGCACCTGAGATAAAATGTCCCAAAGATAAGTCCCCAAAGTCCATCTTCATATGACCCCTTACTCTCCTACACGTATCCTGCCAGCAACATGTTTTATATCTCTCCTACTATTACCAAAAACGTAGACAATTTTTTAAAAATAATTTCCTGAAATAAAATCTATCCATTATTTGATCTGGCGACACAGGGCTCACAGGATATTCAAGAATTTTACAACCCACAAAAAAATAAAAAAGAAGAAAGAAACCCCAATTATACACAGTATAGTATATCTTTATGAAGGCTGAACATAAAGAAAAATCGCTGGCAGATTTTTAATTGGAGTTTTGTAGTTTTAATGGTGCAGTTGTGTTGACTTCTCAAGGCCAGGCCAAGCCCCTGCCGCTAAAGTAAATTTACAAGCAGGAGAAAGAGAGAAATGGAGAAGAGAACGGGCTTTTTCCCCTCCTAATAAGATTGTGCAGTAGTATGTAATTCAAAGAACGAACCCGATCCAGCCAATAATTATTTATGTATGCTTTTATTTTAATTGAAAAGTAATATGAAGTTAAATCATTGCTTAATAATCTTTAAAACATTTTGGCTAGGTTCTGTAGGATGCAGATTTACGATGATTGCCTTTAAAAATTGCCCCTAAATTATTTTTTTTCCCCACAGACGAGGTTGTGTTTAGTTTTCAAGGGTTCATGCATGAATATATTAATTCTATAAAGATGAGAATGGACTGAAATGATAGTTAGGGGTTGGGTGTATTATGTAAATCTCATCTGTTACCCACAGGCCTAGGACAAAAGTTGGCCAGTTGTGTCTATTGGGTTTTTGGGGATATCAATGGAAGCTGCTAAAGTTGTCTGTAATATCTATTCACTCGTCTCTCTGCAAGCTTCATTTCCTTTTCTAAGGGTCAAATAGACTGATAATGTACCAAGCTAAAGCTCAACGACACATCTTTCCACCTTTATGCTATGGGCACCTATACTAATATACAAGCCAGGATTAGTAGGGTGGTCATGGTTTAAGCTGGTAGGGCCATCAGCTTGGCACCTATACTAATATACAAGCC
>NC_092865.1:5726846-5732648 GCF_032062135.1 Pyxicephalus adspersus | reverse complement strand
TGGTAGGGCCATCAGCTTGGCACCTATACTAATATACAAGCCAGGATTAGTAGGGTGGTCATGGTTTAGGCTGGTTGGACCACCAGCTTGGCAGCATGAGCTTGCCAATCCATAGTGTTGCTCATACTAATATTCAATTCCACTGTAATAAATAAAAGGTCACTGTAAATAATGTATTACAGAAACCTTAAATTGACCAGTTAACTGAACCTCAGAAACCTTCCCAATGGAGCAGTGTTTCTCGGCCATTCTCAACCAATAGCATTCAGACTTCAGGGAACCCCTGCCATAATTACATATTTACTGCTGGCAGTACATTAGTGTGGCGGTTGTTTGATAGGAAAAATAACTACATTGCTGGCCAATTGGAAGAATGTCACCCTTACAGATAGCCAAAAAGTTCATTGGTGTCACTTAAACAAGGGTATTGTTTGCTCATTGCTCAAGGAATGGAGGAACAAAACCGTATGGAGAGAAAATATCCATAGGGGGTTTGGAGGTGAGCACTACTGTGAGAACTTTGTTTGTTGGTTTAAATTTTTTTAAAGCTATTTCCAGGTACAAAAATATAAAGGAATTTGACATTTGATATACCAGAGGGCGGAGCAGCACAATACGTCAAAATGTGGGCGGCAGCGGAGGACGGCTAGGCTTTTATACACAAGTTTGAAATGTATGATCAAAGCGCTGCAAGCTAAAAGTCCTTGCGTCTTTCATCCCCCTTTGGCTGTACGAGGTTATGGTGGATAATGACAATTGTCCAAAGTGGAAAATTTGATTCTGCGTAACGAAATAAATGGAGGAATATCTATCAAAAGAATTTGCAAAAGGTCATTGCGTAGCATAACAGATTCTTTGGCTTGTGTAATCCTCCTTTTCAGTCTGTCACTGCGGGTTTGTACTCCGTCTAAATAGTATTAATTTTAGCACAAAACATACAAAGAGGAACAATCTCGTCCCTTTCAAAATCCATACATAAAACAAACCATGACTGATGAATCTCGTGCAATGAAACGGAGAGTTTTACTTACTGACAAATCAATTTTTAGACGACGGTGTTCTTTTTTTCCGCCTTTCAAACAACACATTTTTCTTTTTAATTGGTCTAGATAACTGTGTAAAATGACTGATACTGCGTTATACATCACCTTCTTTTTCTGGGTGACACGGACCGAGCCGGAATTTGCGCTATTCTATCATTTGCATGTGTCTTTGAGGGCTTTTCTAGGAATTTACCAATTCTAAAGTGGAATTCGCTAATGTTTAAAACTGGGCACTTTTTTTTTTTTTTTTACATTTTTTTGCACTATTAACACATTTTTCTATTTGTTTAATACTAAAATTATCTGCCAGAAATCTAATGAGCTGATAATACAAGATTGAAATCCCATGCTGTGTTTTCAAGTGTGCCCAGTTATACAAAACCTTTGTATATCAAAGTGGACTTTTGAGGCACCTTTTCATTATTATTACAGTATTAATGTTACACAGTATTTATATAGCTCTGACATATGATGCAGAGCTTTACAAAGTCCATATAGTCATGTTACTAGGTGCTCCTCAAAGGGGCTCACAATCTAATGTCCCTACCATAGTCATTTGTCATTAATACAGTCTAAGGTCAATTTTTGGGGGTAAGCTAATTAACCTAAACCCACGCAAACACAGGCAAGAACCTGCAAACTCCATGCAGATAGTGTCCTGGCTGGGAATCGAACCTGGGACCCAGCGCTGCAAAGACCAGAGTGCTAACCACTGAGCACTGAGCGTGTTGCACATAATTCACATTATCCAAAAATTTCAATAAATGATATTTTATTCAAATATTAAACCGTAAGATATCTCTGCCTGTAAAAAGTATTTAAACATACAAACAGTATGTATTCATAATCCATCTCAACACGTTTCGCAGATGCTGCTTCTTCAGGAGTTATGAGACTGAAATCAAAAATAATGAATCTCATCTACTTAAAAAAAGTTTTTCCTAAGAGATAAAATAAAGACTATAGTATGTATTACAGATATGTAATGCATTTTTCTCTCATCCCTATACATAAGTAATATAATAAAGACTACAAACAATTCACAAAGTCTTCGGAAACTAAAATATCAGTCATTTTCAGTCCAATGAGATTTGATGATTATAGTCACATGGCCCTTTTGAGGGACAGATAGTGACATGACTACAGACTTTGTAAAGCGCTGCATAATATGTCAGCGCTATACACTGTGTAATAATAATAATATGATAAATCCCCCCATCCCTGTGTTCAAGCTGCGTGAATTGAGCCTTGGCCAATTTATAGTGAATAGGGACGATTGTGTTTTTGAAAAATACTAAAAAAAAAAAAAGATTTGCTAATGCAGGTTGATTTTGATCTTCATCTTATGATTTTGGATCATCATGATTATTAATTAATAACTAATTCACTTCATCCAATCATATAATATTTGATTATTAACTAATTGTAGACTCAATGTGGCATCGGAAAACAAACAAAATAACGACAATCATATATATATATATATATATATATATATATTTATAGCATTATTATTATTATTATTGTTATTATTATTAATAAACAGTATTTTTTAAAGCGCCATTTTATTACGCAGCGCTGATATATTTGAGGTTTGTTTGCACAATTTTGTAAGTGTTTTTGGTTTATTTAAAAAGAAAGAAGAAGAAATTGCTCTTTTTGTATTTTGACATCCTTTGTAATACTCTCTCGTGCAAGATAAACACCTAGCCGCCTGCTGTAATTGTCATGATCTTCCCATTATGGAATAATGCGTTATTTCGTTTTGAATTTTGGCATGCTCCTCGCTTGTTTGGTAAAGAGCCAAAACCGTCGAGGTTGTCAGTCCACTACTTTCTCCGCAGACGAATGCTCTTTTGCCCAGCTACTTATTCCTGGACAGTGGCCAATTAGGGAAATCCATTTTACATAAAGAATGCGTACAGCTCGCTGATCACACTTTTTCTTTTTCCTCTTTTTTTTTTTACCTACTAAAATAACTTTATGGACAAATGCCAATCTGTTTTGGAGTGGTGCATCTGCCGTAAAAAGAACACAAGGTAAATTAATCTGCAGAGGTAACTTTTTTTTTATTATTCTGAAAGACGGATATGGCTGTGACTTGCACTCGTGGCACGTCACGTGACTTGGCACCGTTTACACGATTGGCCGGGGTTGCAGTAAAAACAGCCGCCATGTAAGGAGCTAATGCCTGCTCCTTTTGCAGAATTCTTAAAATGGCGGACATAGAGCGCATCGGGAGAAACGAGCCGGGACCCCTTTTCTTTTTTTTTTTTTCCCCTCGCTCCCCTCCTCCGTTAGAGTTTTATAAACCTTTTGCAGATTTGAGTAGAAACAGATTTCTTGCAACTTGCTCTGCTTCTCGATTTCACAGCTCAACGTACACTCAGGCACTGTCAAAAACTTGACTGTGTTCCAGGGAATATATTAACTGTAAACTTTCCAAAAGCAAAATGAGAGAGAGAAAATGAACGCTGTGGATTTCGACACAGAAAGGAAATCCCCCCTCCCTCGCATGGGCTGCGCTTTTGGAGTTGCAAAGTGTACAAACCATACATGGTTAACGTGAATCCGGCCAGATGTGATCCTGTCTCACTATGTCATACCAAGTCATTAAACATAAAAAAAAAAACCTCTGGCTCGGTCGCAGACGGCTCCTTCGCTTTCCAAGGCCTGGCTAGTCGAACGCCGCGCTCAAATGTAAAAATAGTCGCTTGTAGCCTGGCGAAATTTCAAACCTTCTGTCCCTGCCAGACACAACAGCAAATCAACATTCGAGAGAAAGTGTTTTCTCCGGCTGCGGCCAAAGAGGGAGAGGGATGCCAGCGAACAATCAGGGCCAGCTGACCGGGCCTTGCAGCCGCTTTATCGCAAAGTCGCTGGCGTGACGCCATAAGGCTAGGCCTGCCCAGATAACCAATTGAGTGCTGGGAAATGAGAAGGCAGAAAGAGAAAGTGAAGCCGTCCTGGTAATTAAAAAGAGCAGGGTAAAAGGACAGCAAGGTGACTCATTGGTTAGCACTCCGGCCCTTGCAGCAATGGGTACCAGGTTCAAAGCTCAGCCAGGACATTATCTGCATGGAGTTTGCAGGTTCTCCCCGTGTTTGCGTGGGTTTCCTCCGGGTACGCCAGTTTGCTCTGACATTTTCTAAAAAACATGTAGTTAGGTTAATTGGCTTCCCCCAAGATTGACCTTAGACTGTAATAATGACTTATGACTATATAGTAGGGACAAGATGGTGATAGAAAATTAAGAAAATTCAGCAAGAGACTACATCGCATTGCTTGCTCCAGCTGCATTTTGTAGCTTGCACCTTGCAATAATGAATACGCATTTTTTGGTTTTGCACAGTCTGGAGTTGGGGTAAAGTGAAATGGACCTCCATGGGTCTGAGAAGTCCCAGCATGCCCTGCCAGATGCAGGAGGGAAAGTATATGTAAATGCTACAAGATGCTGTGAATACAGAGTCCATATGAAACCTTTAAGCATGTGCCGGGCCCAGCCATAGGCAATGATGGCCCTCTTGGTATCCAGCGCCTGTGGCTGGGGTTGGCATTCTCTATGATGAGCCCTGGTCCATACATAGGAGCTTCAAAGGGTCATATAAATCCAGCACTGGGCAGGCCAAGCTGTAGAAACTCAGATTTATCTGCAATTCAGGTCTGCATTTGTATTTAGGGAGCTTATAAAAATTTTCTTGCCCTTTAAATAGAAACAAGTATAATATATTTTATCAATATTTATCAAATAATATAATAATAATTTACCGATTCCAAAAAAACAGTCCAAAGGTCCACTTAATCTCAGCATAGCTTCAGATATATTTTTGTCCCGTCAATGGAGCATGCTAAATAATGCTTTTAGGTATTTATTACCCATCACAGCACCATATCTGTTCAGCTATCACTCAGGATCTCCATCTACTTCCTGGACTGAGATGCCAGCCCACAGTGAAATTCTTGTTCACAAACATCTGACAAGGGTCAGGCCCTGCTGCATCCTCTCCCCCTGCGACTTGCTACAATGTTGCAATGAGAAAACTAAGCAAATGCTTCCTCCTGCCTGCAGCAGGTTTCAAGTTTCAATTTCCATTCCAAAAAATAAAAAATGCCTTCCCCGGTCAATTTTCGACTGATACAATGTTTTGTCCAATCAACAATAACCTCGTCAGGTCTCTTCACCTTTTCGAAAATTAATCAGTATGCATTGTACAGCGCTACGTTATACGTTGGTGTTTTATATATAGGAGATAATGATGGAGTGAGCTGTATGTCGCTTTTTTAACTTTTTTTTGGAGGAACCCTTTGGGGCTGAGAAACTACAAGGGGGGCATTGAAAACACACAGGGGCCTGTTTAGGTTTATTCACGAGTGTGACAATTGCAGGCGGTGCAGCGTGCGGCGCACTACTACGCCTGCTGAGCGCCAGAGGTGTCAGGAGCACGTCACCGATCCCGGGAACAATGAGTGAAGGGGAGAGAGCAGCCCGCCATCTGGGGAGAGGGCTGCCTACATGCTCCTAATTTAAAGTGGCAGCCTCCCCTTCTATGAATGGACCCGTGGGAACTTTTGAACCTTCAGCTGAGCTCCTTTTAAATCTCACATGAAACCGGAGTGCAGACGGCGAATTTCAGCTTCAATCTGGAGAAATCAAACCTGCAATAAAATCCCACCAAGAGGGCGGGAGGGAGGCAAAGCGGGGATATTAGGAGGAAGACAAAGGGGAATTTCAGCCACGCTGCCAGCAATCCAAATCTCA
>NC_092865.1:5645818-5726569 GCF_032062135.1 Pyxicephalus adspersus | reverse complement strand
ATACCAGGACACTGGGTAGTAAACGAGCAGCAGCATACTGATATGGCTATCCCTCTGCTCCTTCATCCTATGAGTTATTTGCATGCTGCACATGTGATTAGCTTGCAGACCTGTACCCACATTTCTCTGTCTGCAGTGGATTGTAAGAGGCTGATAATATAGAAAATTTAGATGATGGTTGTATTGAATTATAAATGTAATAATGTACAATATATCCTATTAATAAACAGGAATTTAACAGCGCCAACATATTACACAGCGCTGTACATTAAATAGATAGGACCATGCCCCGAGGAGCTTACAACCTAGGAGGTGGAGGAGGTATCACACAATAGGAAGGGTAATTTATGCCTTTAAAACTGAACTCTGAGTTCATAAAAATTAAAATAAATTCATAAAAATGTTAAAAATTAAATTGTGATCAATAGCCACTTTGTGTGCAGCAAATGCCCCTGCAAATCCAGATATTAACATATAAAAAAAGAAGTGATATCACTGGGCTGTACAGAGGGGTCTAGTAGGCTCCACCCACTACAGGCTGCTACAGAAAAAGGAAGGGGCGGAGACAAGGCCAGACACCCTGCATAAGCAGGAAAAGCAGCAGTGACCGGTCTGTATTATGGGAAAGGTAAAGTTAGGACACCCCCACCTCTCATATATAAAAGATATTTTCGTATCACAGGGATCAGCTTTATTTTTTTAATTTAATGTTTCTGGTTGTCCCGTGCCCGTGTCAGTGACCCCGTACTGCTCCATGCTGTCTCAGGGACGTCACAGGTGTGTGTCCAGTTTAGCTCTCGGAAGCCCTGTCAGTAATCGTATCAGGCCTGGCTTGACCGGCGACCTGAGAGAATTGTGTGAAAGAGGATCACTCGGGAATGTTCTGTTCTTTTTCTGAACAAGACAGAATTAACCAGGATGAAGTTTCCTTCTGTTACCTAGCTGGCGGCCAACGTCACACGGATAAGCCGCTGAGCAGACACTGAGAACAATGGCATCTGAGAACCTCCATCCCTACTGACCCTCATCCTGCACATTGGCGGGAATTTAATTCAAGTGTACCTGTCATTCACTCAAAAAGGGAGGATTATGCAATGCGTTCAGGGGTTCCAAAACACCAACTAGGCAATGCTCAATCCAACTGTGAATTCCACGCCAGATGCCAGAACATGATGCATGATCCCCAGTGCAGGAAGAGAATGACAACCACCCCCCCAACCAAAAGAAAGGTAACTTGATTTGTACACTGGCACGTCCTGTCCCTGCCCCGGCCAGTGAATGGATAGTAAATGGAGATTGCAGATTTAGGGAGTATTTAGGGTGAAACACGGATCAAGTTGCACAATATTCCCAAAAAGCCAAGACAGCCGAAGTGACACATGTCAGCGGCATCATGGCCCTGGTGACACGTGTGATCCTCCAATCATTTCACATGTGGGAATGACATCGCCTAGACGTTTTCATCTGAGATTATTTTCAAGTTTTTCTGCTCATCATGGCTGCCAAGATGCGAGACGGCGCCGCAAACTTCTGGTGCGAGACATCTGAACTGCGATGGCGGTGTCAAAGCCCTCTTGCCGCCAAGTTATCCTGATTCTCCAGAACTTTCCATCTGCAAAGATCTGTGCAAGATGTTCCCAAGGAAGTTATCGTCAAACCTCCATGGAAGCAAAGGGCAGATGGGTGCCGAGCCAAACATGCTGGGAATAGTAGTGCTGGAGATCGAGGGCATGATGAGACTTGTAGTCCATCTATATCGTTTTTATCTAAAGGCCAAATGTTTTTTGGCTACATTTTGTAGGGAAGGGTTAAAACAAATTTTATTTGTGCTTTAGATAATAATCCTGCCATGGCGGACCTTGTTCTGTTTTTCTGTTATCAGGTGGCAACACTCCTAACTGTACTCCTATGTTGTCACCCTGTCCTATAGCTGTTCAAGCATTCATAGCCCACTGTTGTCATGAATCCTGCCCTAAAAAATGCAACTATATTATATTATAATATAATCTATATTATAATATACCCAACTCTAGCCCAATACTGTCTCAACTCTAGCCCAAACTCTAGCTCAAGTCCGATCCAACTGTCCCAACTCCGACCTAACTCTAGCCCAAAGAATGCAATGCGGTGCATGTAGATAGCAAGTGGCTGCACCCAGGCTTCAGGAAATCCTGAACACCAATCTGTAATAAAGAAGCTAAAAATGATAAAATAAAGTATCTGATTTTTTATTGTATTTTTTTAACAGCAATTGCTTATGATATGCAGAGCGAGCTATCATTTACATAAGGTTCACATCTACTTAAGTACGTGGAAAATTCCCATGAAGATTAGCCCAGCAGATGAATCAGACATGTGAGGATCTCTTACCGGCGTCTCGGTAACCCAGCATTACCCCCATCCGGCGTGCCATGTGAACGGCACCAAATTACAGTCATAAAAACATGCCACTTCAAAGGCCCTGATTCCTGGTCTTCGCGGAGTCCCGTGCCCCATTGTGCCAGGGTACGTGTTACCGTCTGCGAGCTATAATTTGGCACGGCGCATCATTAATGACCCGAATAGTGGCTGTTTCACACATACATATTTAATTACAACAGCTGAACAAATTACATATTTATGATGTCTAAAGCCAGCCTGGCAGAGAAATTCATTTGCTATGCACGCAGGTACAGGAATCCCATCTGCAGCAGCATCTGTACAACAAGAGCTCACAATTACCCATTGTATGTGGCCAGACCTGGAAGGGGCCCCGGGTCCATCTACACCCTCCCATCCATTGCTGTGGCAGGGGAGTGTCCCTTTAAAGCAGCAAAATTCCTGGTATCAGGTTGGGTGGATTTGCTATGTTGTTACTTTTGTCCTTACAAATGTTTACAATGTACCATTCTGTAAAATACACTAAATGGACGCCAAAACTATAATTGCATGTTGTTGGCCCAGTGAAGATATTGATGAAAGTTCAGAAACAGGAAAAACATGGCTAAAGGTGTAAAGATAAAAAATACATTGGGAAAGCTCCAAACTCTCCACAAATTTAGCCTCAGGCCAGGCATTATTGGAAAAAAGGACAGGCAATGTTCCTTCTGCAAAAAGTATTCTTGCTTGCCTAATTGCCACCCAAGTTCCAAAATTCGCTACGGGAGTTACATCATCCTGACCTGGCCAATCAAGGTGGTCGAAGATCAGGAAGTGGAGAAGATGGTGGCCCCCACCACAGAATAAGGACAGGTGAGTATCCTCAAAATTTAGTTCTGCTTTAAAGTGACTGCGTCATTGAAGATGTATGGGGGGGCACCATTGCTGATCAAGGGCCCATTGGCACCGTAGAGCAATGTGTGCGTTTTTTAATGCAATACATTTTATTAGACTGCATTTGTTTTTTTCACCTGCTATTATTTTTCTTTCTACAGAATATTTTGCAGAACAATACCTACTAGGCGATTAATTTACTAAAGGAGTTTCAGCTGTTCTTTTAGCAGTACGAATGGTCACCAAGGGATAATTCACTTTGCTTAGTAAATGCAGTGATTGTTCACTTTGCAAAGAATACCCAATCACCTGCAAGATTTGGAAGTCAGTGGATCTTCTCCATTGCTATGTTATCAGCCATTATTGTATATAGCAAATCGACAGCATCAACTGAGAAGGGAATTGAATTGAATTGGCACACCTTGAAATGTGTTTTTGTGCTGGCCTGCATAAATTTGCAGCATGTCTGCTTTGGTGTGATTAAAACAATTGTTTTTGTTTTCTCCTTGCATTGGCACTGCAATGGGTAAAGCAGCCCATTGTAGCTGGCATGAAAAGCCAATAAAGTAACCCTACCAAAGTGATGATGTCTTCTAGATTCTGCATTCTCCATTGCTGCACTGGACTGGTTTCCATACCTGTTGCAAGGTGTGTCTACCCACAAGGCTGACAACACAGAATATGCCATTGCTAGAAGGAAAGAGCAATGTCATCAAATATCAGGAAGTGCCCAAACAAGGACCTTTATGGCATGATCATTTCAAGAAAAGAATTTCAACAACACCAATTTTTTGATGGCATTGCAGTCAGATGTGCAAACTTTCCAAAACTATTGCGCAACCTATATTTAATGTAAACTTCTGATTGGCTGACGCAGGTTGAAATGCATTTCTGCAGTTTACACAGCTCTGGTAAACTCAGCTAACTTTATAAAACTAAGCAGCAGCGGTGAATTTATGGCGGCTCAATAAATTATGCATCAGAGAGATATCAGATGTATGTGTCTGTTATTGATTGAAACGTCCTGAGTGAAAGTTAGAATTATAGAACGGCGCAGCAGAGCCAGCAGATGATTGTTAAACCAAAAGGATGGCAAATTCAGCAATAGTTGCCTTCACTCCTACTTAACGAAACACACAAATTTATATGTTTTGCTAAAGTAAAGTAGATTTAAATCTTTTATTTCTCTATATGGTATATCCAAAATTATTTAAATGGGTTGGCTTAACACAATGCATGTCAACGTGTGCAAAATGCACATTCTCAGTGGTAAGATGCCACTGTGCTGCACATTCCTGAATGGCACAAGTCTTCAGATTTACAAGGTTCGGCACTTGAATGGCACCAGAACCCTTAACCGATTCCTAACGTTCCGGCTAGCTTAAGGCAACAAAGGAGCCTGGGAAGCATGGGGTTA
The DNA here is from genome assembly GCF_032062135.1 of Pyxicephalus adspersus. Classification (NCBI taxonomy): domain Eukaryota; kingdom Metazoa; phylum Chordata; class Amphibia; order Anura; family Pyxicephalidae; genus Pyxicephalus; species Pyxicephalus adspersus. The sequence continues at coordinate 5,721,900 of NC_092865.1, read as the reverse complement.
ATCTATAGATCCACCAACAAATGAATTTTCAGAAGCTCAGCCGTTCTAATTAGATTTGAGCATTGGACGTTCCGTCGTAGAGCGGCTCCATGCGAGGAGGTAAAAATGCAATATCTGATGAAACTTTCAGGAACTCCAAATCAAATCAGAGTTCAGCTCCATTTCTTAAGTGGAATATACAATCAGGGCTGGGTGTATAAACAATTTATAGGAGTGTATTCTTCCTCGCTGACCTTGTATAAACCGCCGTGGGCCTCGTCCGTCCCGACATCTCCTCCCATGGAAAAAAAAAAACATATTTATTTATGTTCATAAAAGTTAAAGCGCGAACCCGGAAAAAAGGGAGCTGATGAATGGGGTGGGTTGAGGCTTTGCACAGAATCCTGAAGTCTTGTGTTTCTAGTGCGCAGATGCTATTTTGGTGCTTGTATATGACTTATAAATTCACATGTATATCAAGATAAGGACAGACAGGAGATAAAAGTCATTTGAAATGAACAAATAATGATATATGAACATTCCCTATGAACAAATAAATGGCACATCATTGCATACATGTGGAAATGATACAATCATACAAAGACCATGCCAGCAGATATGGTTGGAAGGAGACTGGGTAGTGACTGCATCACTTCCTTTCCCCACACAAGTGCATGTGTCTTTAAGCACACGATGATTCACCGACTGTACATATGCTAGATAACAACAGGTTAGTGGACGAAAGAATACTCCAGGATGGTTGCTAGTGTTATTACACAGGGAGTTCTTACCTATAATCCCCCAGTCCCAAAAAAATAAAACTGATGCTAAATCTCCATACAATGTTAAAGCAGATAATAAGAAAAGCTTGGCGCTCGCTCCACCCAAACACCTCCCTCTCTTTCTCGTCTGTCCCATATTAAAAGCAAATGCCCGGGTTGCATTGGCGGCGCTGGTGTAGTGAAGATGACATCTTGACGGATGGGCTTGCTTAAATTGTGTTTTGTTTAACATAAATCTCCTAATAAAACATCAATAATTTATAAAACAATTATTCTGTCCAACGTGAATTTCTGATAGATGATTGATCCGCCGTTTGCTGACTGATGTCTGCTGCGTCGTGATTGATACAGTACCTATCCGAAAGCGCGCCGGCTGCCGTCTATCGCTCTTCCCTTCCAACAGGTCCATTTTTTTTTCTTCCCCTCTTACTAAATTATTTACACACTTCCAGGATCCTCTTAGTCCTGCCTGGGATTCTTTACCTCCTCTATGCTATTGCATACTTCTATTGGTTGTTTTGTCTGTTGGGAAATGGTAGGGATGGTATTTATGGGCTGAAATGCAAAATGGGGTATAAATGCAAAATGTGCAACTATGGGCCACAAGAAAGACAGTGGGTGACCTGCTGATAGCCTCCAGCATAAGTAGATCTAAATAGATGACATTTGGTTAGCTAAAGCACTGTGTAGCATAAACAACTGTCGCTTGCGTTTTTCATTCCATCTCAGTGCTGCTAATTCGTTCCAGTCACTTTGAGCCACTTACTGTCTACATATATGCTGATCATTGATCAGGACTGGCATCTTGGGGGTGACAAGAGTGGACCATGCCTGTGCAATGTGTCGGCACAGCAGCTTGTAGTCTTCATCAGAAGCCCATACGACCATACAGGAGCACAAATAGGAAACATGGCAAAGTCTTGTCACCCCATCAGGAAGTTAATGACCAACGACGTTCATGGATCACAGGGTAATATTTTATTGAAAGCTGGAGATTTAAATATTGAAAATTCATTTTGAAAAAATTATTTGCATTGCTTTGATGTCTCCAGAAATGACGGCCGATTCTATTCAACAAACAGCATACAGAGCAAAAGTGCAGTCCTACAGCAACCGATCATTTTACTAAAGATTGTTGGCTATCAATGTTGCTCTTTGTGCCAAATCACTGAACAGTCCCTTACCATCACAAGAAATGCTATTTTTATTTTTTTATTATTATTATTAAATAGGATTTATATAACGCCAACATATTACGCAGTACTGTACATTACATAGGGGTTGCAAATGACAGACAGATACAGACAGTGACACAGGAGGAGATGACCATGCCCGGAAGAGCTTACAATCTTTTCACCTTTTATAGCTCGGATCTTCGGCAAACATTGTCTTCCAATTAGGTTTGACAACAAAAATTAGGCGCTGGCGTTTGTCATTTTTATGGCGCAGATTAGCAGAACACTAAGGCGAGTTCCTCTGACTTTATCTGGGTAATAATAATAAGCAGATTTTTGAACCATTTCCAAATGTCCTGAGAGGAGAACACGGCACAGATCCTAAGACATAAACATACTTCGTATTGTTGGAAAAACATTGCAGCAAAAGCTAAACAACATCAGGAGGGGACGGGGTGCAGCGCACCAGCAGCAGAGCGGAAGGAAAGCGGGCCAGGCCTGCAATACAGCACACATAAGCCGGTAAAGTCTTAGCAGTATTCTCCCCAGTCCCTTTTAGCTGGACGCACCACCCGGCGATTTTTGGTGGCCACCCGTCTGATTTTGGGTGGTAACTGAAGAGTTGGGTTACAATACAGGGGCTGCCACCCACCTACAACTTCCTACCAAAAAGCTTAAAAAACTTTTGGGTTAAACACTGCATATGCAAAGGTACAACTTTTTGGAGAGAGTGGGGTAGGGTAGGGTAGTGATCATTGTCAGGGAAGTTGTCACCAATGCAAGAGTAAGAGGGAGGTCATCATCCTTTTGGGCAAAATTGTGTGGAACACAAAATAACCAGCTAGGGGCTTAACCCTCCCTGCTCTACTCGTGGCAATCAGCTCCATTTGTGGCTGAAGTTTGCATCCATTCTGGAGTTATCCTTTATGAAATAGTGAGTAGAGTGGGTTGGAGGTCCCTGATCCCTAAATGATTATAGTAGTGTCTATTTGTTGCCTACCCCATGTAAAATGTATTCAGGAACAAGAGAAAACAAAGAAGAAAGCTGGGGGTTTGAAGGCAAGTATAGTGATTTGTATTCTAGGTAAGTTATTTTCACACTCATATAACATACATCAATACATATCAATAACATAAAATGAAAACAAATTCAGTGTTAAAGTCTATCACATAGAGTTCTGTCCCCTTTGTTGTGCTGTATGGGGAGAAGCTTTGTTTTGCACTAACGTTCCAGATTGGGATGATCCCTGGTTCTGAACACTTTACATTCCTAAAGTATTGGTTATGGTTTCCCAACGCGTTTCGCCTTTAAAGGCTTCTTCAGGGGATTTACAAGTCACAGAGTAACTGTGTATAAAAATGATATATAAAGAATGATAACCTGATAATGACACATAAACATAGAATACATACAACAGTCAAATTGATAAAAAAAGTTGGATAACTAGTTAGGGTCATATATATTGTACTGGGGACAGAACTCTATGGGATGAACTTTAACACTGAATTTGTTTGCCTTTTATGGTATTGATGTATGTTATATGAATGTGAATATAAATTACCTAGAATACAAATCACTATACTTGCCTTCAACTCCTCTTTTTTTTTCTATTGTTCCTGAATACGTTATCCTTTAGGAAATATCAACATTTTACAGGCATAGCTATAGTGTGGAGTTATAGCCGCTGGAAAAACAACAAGGTCCAGAATGACCTGGATAATCCCAGTAACTAGGATCTAATGCTCCAACAATCCGATTCTTCCCGTCATATTGTTCCCTTTATCAGAGTCTGTGCTAACACAATACAACACAAGAAAGTTTCAGCACGAGTGTGCCGATCCTGTGTGAACAGCGGTCCGAGGAGTGGGCGCAGCAACACAAAGCTCCCATCGTCTCCCCGCTGGTAAGGGTGTTTTCAGAACGGATTGCTTTCTATTATTCTAGGGGCTCTGTTTTTAAGAAAAGGAGAGAAGCAGAGATGAAAACAGAATTCCAGGCAGGCTCAGGACACGAACTTCCACACAGCTGTGAAGTCGCAGAGCTGACCGGCCATTGGGCCCCATCAAACAATCTTGGATTAAAAAAAAACACCTTAAACAATAACGGTGCCCAGCAAAAACTGTGCCAGAAGTTTTACTCAATGGGTTGATTTACTAAAGGAGTTTGGGCTGTTCACTTACCAAGGTGAATTATCAATTTGCATGGAATTATTCACTTAGCCTAATGAATGTGGTGAATGTTCTTTTACAAAGAACATTCACAATGTGCATATCTATCTATCTAAAAAAACATGATCTATCCCTGCACATGATTGGGTGACTGAAGTCAGCAGAGCTTCATTACTTTTACAAAGCTAGGTGAATTTTCTCTCAAAGTGGATAATTAACGTTGCTATGTGAACAGCCTATATTGCTTTAGTAAACCAACCCCAATATACAATAAAACATATGAAAGAAATTAGCAACTGTTTTGGCAAGCGGAAACTTGAGTACACTATGGTCAGGTGCTTGTGGATCCCTGACCATTACATCTTCATGAGCTAGTTGGCCATCCTAATATAAAACCATACAGGCTCTGCTCTTCTGGGAGGGATTGGAGTATGGAGTATGTCTGTGGAAAGGTAGTCAATACATCAAACGTGAGGTCATCTACTCCTGTTGGATTCCAATTCATCACAAGGGTGTTCAGTAGGGTTGGGGTCAGGGCTCTATGCAGGACACTCGAGTTCCTCCACACCTGACTTGGCAAGTCGGAGCTGGCTTTATGTGCCTAACTCACAAATTTAGAGGGCTTCCCACCCTTTGAACCTCATAATATATATAGAAAACTAATAATAAGGACACATTGTGGATAGAAAATTAGACAACAGGCACCGTGGCCTTTTCACAATCCCTAGAGCCGGAGATATAACACGGACGAAGAACAGGCCACCTCTTGTACACACTAGTAGGCTGCCTTAGGTAACCTTGTGTCTGCGCCATACACTTGTCTCAGTCTGAAGGGCCCAGCAACAAAGAAAGCCATCAAGTCAACTCATTAATAAAAGGTCTCATTGTTCTAGTGGAATCTCCTTCCCCTTTCCCAAACAACAGCTTGCACTGTGTCTCGCTGAAGACCGTCTCCACCGCTGCTATTGTCTCTTGACTCTTGCAACATAATGCTGTTTATTTTTCCCTGTAGGGTTTTAATCTCACCCCCAGAGACAAGGTATAGAAGAAAAACAATTGCAACACACAGGTGCTCATGGAACATGAAGTTCTAACCTATTTTGTAAGTTTGGGTCATCAGGACCTTAAAAGGGAGACTCAAAAAAAAGTGATGTTCCCGTTATGGATAGACAGTAAAAGGCTGAATTATATGAGCCTATTTTGATCCCCACCAGAAACCTGTATGTTTAAAATTTCATGTGATAAAATTCATATAATAATGGTGCTTTTTCTATGGAGAAATGTTCAGTGCATGAGATTTTGTTCTTGGGAGACTCACAATTAAATACATATGGGAATTATAGAACAAGTACTTGGCCACCCTGCTAAAAATCTCTCTATGCAAGTCCTGAATCTGATATCTGAGGTCTCTTGTGCTAAGAATTCCCTACTAGGGACTCCATTCTGCAACACAGGGAACTATACAGAGATACAACTTTTGTGCAGAGATCTTTCTCCTAAAGATGTTAACCTATAAGCTAAAAGGGCTGACCTTAAGGTCCAAATCATTATCATAGGAACCCATCAGTATTTTTTATCACTAGAGGTATTTCTCTTACTTTCTGCTCTTATTTCTTGGATAACATTGATGGAGTGGCTGGAAAGAAGGGTCTAGAAACAGGAAGAACAGCCCAATGTTAGACTTCATCCCCACCTAATATGCTCACCTTGCAGCCACAAGTGCAGTGGAATAGATGAGCAAAACACTGAAAAATGCCTAAAGTATAAACTATTTCATTCACAAGTGGCTTGTCTTGCACTTTTTGAAGGATAAAGTTGCACATTTCATCCAATAAAATTCAAAATACTTTGGATGGAAAGAAGACAGGTAAAATCCTCTCAGGTTAATTTGCCATTTGTCTTCCTTTGGAGTTTTCTGGTAACAATGATTACAGCGGGAGGAGTAAGGAACTTTTGGGCCAATGGGATCACAGAAAGAAGTAATAACATGAAATTGGTCCCAATATTTCCCTGCTGTATTAAAACAATAAAAGCAACTTTTGCCTGGACTTCAGGTTCAGATTTCAGAAGCTGCTTGGGGATAGTTAACCTAAAAATTCTAAAGGAAGTTAATAGGCCAAGACAGTCCTAGCTTAGAATACCAATATACAGTAAATGTATGCCAGTGATAGGTGCAGTTTAGGAATGTCCTCGGCAGGGACTAAAGCTGCGTACACACTTGCAATTTTTGTCGTTGGAAAGGATCTTTCACGATCCTTTCCAACGACAAGGGGCTGCAAGATGCATGAACGATGCTGTACATACAGCACGTAAATCTCCCCTTCCCTTTCATTGCGATCGGCTGTCGTCCATCGTCCGTGGATCCGGCAGGTCGGTCGTCCGGACGATGGACGACACCGACTGTACACACGGAAGATTTTCGCCCGATAATCGGCCGATGCCGATTATCGGGCGATACAAATCTGCCGTGTGTACGTAGCTTAAAAGCATGTGTGCAAACACTTATCAAGCTCGTCAAGGAGAAGTTTTCAGAGGTCCTGGTGCATGCATTTTTCTTGTCAGGCATTGTTCTCCATGAGCAATCCACAATACAATTGGTGTTCAATAAAAATTAAAATAATTAGTGTATGTAAATTTTCAGGGGCAACCCATCAAAAACAAACTGAAGGAATTAATTTGATAAATTAAAAATCTACATCTATGGAGCACCTCTGTATACAAGGTGTCCAGGGACAAAACAATGCTTTTGCAAACTTGGTGCATACAAACATGTACAGTATATTTCATTATCTTCCTTTTCAAGACTCTGGGCCTGGCTTTGCAGCAGCTGCTAGACTGGTTTTGGGATCTGTGAAGCTGTTCACTAAGAACTGACCTTGACACTACCCCCGGGGGTTAGTCTGGGGATCGGGTTTAAGCAGAGCGGTGTCAGTTAACTGTTCGCAAGGACGGTGCGTACATGACAAAACAGACTGTAGGTAGAGAAGCTGGTGTTAAAATCGACTCAGGCAACACACATCCTCCTCCAGGGGTTGCGGAGCTGCCAGCAAGAATTTGTAGTTCTTTAGCCCCTAAAGAATATGAGGATGGGCAAAAAAAGAGCACTAGAGGCAATGGTGCTGAATCCCTCGCCTTTTTTTTTCCTGCAATATTGCTTTTCAATAGTTCACACGTTGCACACAATTTTGTATTTACATCCATGTACTTTTGTGACTTCAGCAATGGTCAATGTCCAGGCAGTTCTCACACACAAATAGTAAAAGATAGCACAAGCTGAAATTTGGAACAGGAAAATCCCTTAATTCTACTGTTGTATGGTAAGGATTATGTAATTACATTTTGAAACATTTTGCATTTCTAGCCCTGGGGTAATGGTTTAGAGAGATTCTAGTCTGTCCCAGCATAACTGTGACTTTGTGAAGTTTGACCATTTTAGTGTTGAGGAATTGGAGCCACTTGGACAGAGCCCTGACCGCAACTCTACAGAACACATCGGGGAGAATTGGGAAATGATAGTAAGCTGGGTCTTCTCATCTATCATCAGTACCTGACCTTAAAAATGGTCAGAGATTCTCTAAAATCCTGTGGAAGGCTGTTGAAGCTACAAAGGAAGACCAACACCATATTGGACCATATTGAAGGTTTTAATATGGTATATACAACAAGCTCAGATATGTGTGATGATCAGGTGTCCACAAACTACTGGTAATTTGCTGCATCTTCTTGAGTTTTTACAATTTGGATTTGTGAGAGACCAAATAAAATTAAGTGTCAGTCAATGGCGTCCTTGCCAACTAATACAGACAGCAGTGACCAAGCCCAGGTAAAATGCACTCTGTTTCAAGTCAATTTATATTTAGGAACTTTTATTGTTTACACCTTATAGACTGGTGACCTTTAAAAGCCCTAAAAAATTTTGTCCAACTTGTCAGAAGACGAGAGTCAATGACGCCGAACATCTTCTTTTCTCCCCCTAAAGTGTTAACCAAATTGCTAAGTATCTCTATCAAGACTCAAACCGGTTGTAATGCTTGCAAAAACTGGGCTTGTATATTACCATAATAAATTTTAAGCAGGGGTTGAATTATATGCTTCCCCCTGATTTCTCCCAAAGTGCTATTAATTCAGACTGTTATATGCGCACAGAGAAATATGAAATATAAAGCTAGATACCACCATAGAAAGCTGAGGTAATTCTAGTCCAATTGTGTAACCTGCGAGCGGCGGCAAGACACCATTACGTTCCCCCGTAACAAAGGCCCCATTCATTGTGCCACCAAAATGGAGACCTAAGCCACAGACAAAGGATCGTTTCTCTTAAAGGAAAATCACAGGCTGCTCCTTTATGAGAAGAAAAGAAATCACTTTGTAATAGTTTCTGTATTCTAATCCTGATGTCATTGATGGAAATATTGTATAGATGTGACCTCTAAACATAAGGCCGGTCATATAAAACACCATGCAGCTTCTACTTGTGGCTATGGTAAGGGTCTCTGCTCTGATTTAAAGAACTTAGAAGGTCGTTAAAGCATTTTTAAATCAGTCACCCAAAACTGCTTGGAACAATTTTAGATGGTACTTTGCAAACAAACCGCAAGAGACGAATCAATTTCTGGGCAAATTCAACCACCTTAAGTTGCAGGTGTGAAAAACCAACATAATAATAATAATAATAATAAAAAGGCCTGAGAATTGCTGCAGGTGTGGCTGGAATTAAAATTGCCTTTCCAAAAAATGTCCTAGGTCAGTGACTTAGCAAGTTATGAATAAAGGATGAGGATAACCGTGGCAATGCAAGGTCAATATTCATATCTCATTGACTTGTTTTGGTAAGATTTCTGCACTTGAGTTCCCAGTGCCTTCCATTACTATGATGATAAGACTTTCTCTTCCAATGATATTCTTGGTAACAGGGACATGAAGCTATTGAATCCACATGAAGCCATTGGCTAATCTTCCATCCCTGAACCTTCCAAATAGGACTCTTGGCTGGATTGACCCTTTAAGATGACCCTTCTGGTTGATCTTCTCAATGACATATCTACCACTGAACTGAAAAAGCCAGCTTGGAAATGCCTTCTAAAAAGAAAAAATGCAAGTTCCGAGAGGGTAACCCTCATTCAATACCAGAATGACTTATTTTAAAACCATGTGGTCAAATACCAAGAAGTGAAGTTCACTGTGGAGGTTCAGAAACACAAAAAAAGACTTCACATTAAATGGAAATGTGAAATGAGTCATTCTTCTTCCAAAGAAATTGAAAGTAGAATTTTCTTGCAAAATTTCACAAGTTTCCAGGAAATGTCACTGTATTACATTATAATCTGTCCTGGCTGGAGATAAAGCAAATGTCTTGCCAAAATCTGAACCTTTTACCCAATAATGGCCATATGATTATTACTAGGAGAATGTAAAAGGCCAATGTGATTGGATGCTATGAGAAGAAAAGAAAGTCCTTAGTTTAGATATATAATGCATATTAGATTGGAGGTCCATCAGCCACAGATCAAAAACCCAGAGGAACCTGTGGATGACCCAAGAGTTCAAGAGAACCCTGAATGAGAATGGCTGCTCTGAGTTTGCAGGGGCTGGTGAATACCATGCATGAATCATGTTATGAGCATATAACAGTATTCTCCCCAGAATTTTTTTTTAAACTGGGTAGGAAGAAGCTGTAGGCAGGTAGCAACCCTTGTTGTGACCCAACATTTCAGTAACCAGTCAAAAACAGCCGGGTGGTCACTGAAATGTGCCAGGTGGTGCACCCAGCTAAAATAGGCTGGGGAGGACACTGTATAATCCTACTGAAAGTTCTTGTTCAAAAAACTGAAATACTTGACTACTTGACTGCCTGGACACCACAAATCTAAAATAATTGATACATACTCAAATACTCAAAACCCAAAAATGTGATTATGTCTAGAGTTTGCATTAATTTTCAGCATTTCTATACCCTTAAACAGAATATTGTTTTACCAAACATGGAGAAGAGAACATCTGAGAAGTGATATTATTAAGATTCAGTGCATAGTGTTGCGATGAAGTACTTTGAACATATTAGGTATTTCATATTTCAATGAAAAAAGAGAAAGCTAAGTGCCTTTTGCAATACCAGGGTCGAATTTTCATTAAAGAGGTTTGAGCACCACGCCTTGACCGTCATAATGTTCTGGAAAAAAGGTGCGTTCAGCATTTTTTAATGCATGAGTTAAGTCTCATAAGGACCTGTGATCTGAATCAAATTTCATTTTAAGCAGGAAAAGGACCAATAAGCCGAAATTCTATGTTGGCTTAAAGGGGACCGGTAAGAAATACTGGTGAAAGCATTTCATACCATCCTTTTCTTGCTAACCCCAAGGCTGTGCACTGATACTGGTTTAACTACCAAGTGAGTCACTCTCCTGGGACATGCGATCAGGGCTATCATTACCAACTTTTTAGATTTTAATGTGTGCTAGTTTTGGGTCACTGATTCATTAGTGAGTGCAACCCTCCCGGAGCTTCCCCTATACAAGACCAATGACAGGCTCCCTTTAAGGGACCTAACACAAGTCATTTTGAAGACAATAAGGCTAAGCAGTGTCCCAGAGCTGAGGTCACGTTCCCCCGAGAGGTCACTGTTTACAAGGATCTCTAAATGCAAGGCTTCCCAGATTGGTTACTTAAAGCGGACTTAAACTCAGAGATTTCACTTTACATAAAAGGGTATAGACATCCCTTTTATGTAAGGTAAAAATTCTGGGGTTTTTTTTGTTTTTTTTTTAGGTGCAACACCCTTTTTGCAAAACAAAAAAAAAAAAAAAAGGCAGCACTGCCCCCAAAATTCTCGATCGATGAATGGTAGCACAAAGCCTCCCGGGATACCTACGTCATGTATCCTGGGAGGCTCTTGGGTGCTCCTTCTGCGCATGCCTTTACGTCCTGGTGACCATTGTGACTAGAGCTGAAAGTGATGGAAAAATCTAAAAAAAATCTTTTTTTCTTCTTCTCACTTCCTGTTGTGTTTCTAGGACAGCAAGTGATGGAGAGTCTGCACAATAGTATTTATTCAGTAAATAGAGATAACAGGAGTTATAACCCTTCCATGTACTAAACTTTAAGGAAAGTTACATAGATAGAACAAAATATCTCCTACCCTCCAATCCCCGGTTCAATGATTATGAGCATAAAAAAAGGCCCAGACGCAAGCCAATAGCGGCCTTCGCATATGAGCAATAATTCGCTGATGACTGTGAGGGAGATTACGGCGCGGTAATCTTCAGGCGCTTTCTCCTCCTCTCGCCGGCTTGGCGAACGACTGCCGCCATTCCAAATCTTTAAAGCCTAGTTTTGAATGAGGCAGACGAAACCCAACGGCCTCGAATGAGGGAACATTACAATAATAGACTCATTTGCTAATGACAATAAATTAGGTCTTCTCCTCGGCATATTCATTCAAAAATTAATTCTGATGTCGCTCAGCGGCACAAATGTAAAAATAATTACATTTTACAACACACTTCTGCTAATTGCAGCTGATGTTTCCAGCATCATTACTGGAGCCGGTATCCGCACGGCGCACATGAAACAGCGAGAGACGTTTTTTGGAGAGGCAGGGAGAGTGCGCCCATTTCACGCTCTGACCGTGTTCGCTTTGCGGCAGATCTGCGCGGACAGGGGGACTCATCATGATGTATTATAAACATTGCCTCTTCTAATTTGATAAGCCATTTAAAATGAAGTGCGCAAGACTTGCGATATGCAAACTAATCTGTTTTAATTTATATGGAACACTTTGCTCCAACAAGCAGCAACAGCTGACAATTTATCAGGTCAAAAGAGACCTCATGGATAAATGGCATCTTAGAGACTTTATAAAGGACCCGTGACTTTGAATAACTTAAACAGCACCTGTCGCAAGAATCTGAATATTTGGTTTCATAGTAGATATATACTGAAAATTTATTATTTTGCTTGATGTGTATCAAAAGCAAAGGCCATTTCGGCATTTCGGCCATTTTATTTGATCTTTTGTTGCATTTTAAGGGTTGATGATTGTTGCAGGTACTTCCTGTCTACATGAAAAAGCTGCATGGCACTTCACAGCGATGGTTTCCTACATGCGTAATGTACAATGAAACAGACACTTGTAGTCTCAATTAGAAGCCTGGGTGGCTGGGTGACAATACAGGGAGACATTGCTGCCATTCAATAACAAGCAGTGCCTGAACAAGAAAGGATCTTCATGGCAGGTTGTCCAAAGAAAACTTGAAAATAGATTTTAAGAAATGAAGAATGACTTAATAGTAAAAGATTTTAGTGGCTGGGTCTACATATACTTTAGATCATGATAACTGGCCTATGACCCCATGAAGTCTGTGGTCACCCAAAGTGAGTTATTATTATTATAAAACAGGATTTATATAGCACCAACATACTATGCAGTGCTGTACATTAAATAGGGGTTGCAAATGACAGACAGAGGAGAAGAGCAGCCTGCCCCGAAGAGCTTACAATCTAGGAGAACTGTGACAACTTTCTGTCCTCACAGCGTCCCTGTAACTGTCTGCATAGCTCCCAATGAAAGGGCTCTACTTTGTATACTGTTATGTATATAAGTATATTTAAGTCAGACACAACGGGCCTGATTTATTAAAACTCTCCAAGCATACACTTTCATCAGTGAAGCTGGGTGATCCAGCAAACCTGGAATAGATGTCTTCAGTCAATAGCTCTTTGCTAGCAAACGTTTTGAATCCTGGACCAGATCTATTCTCCAGCCTTGGAGAACTTTAATAAATCAGGCCCAATGTGTTACCAGAACGGGTCAAGCACTTTCCTGCCATGATCATAACTTTTAGGGACTTATAGCTCCAGAGATGATTTCCCCGCTAAAGAATTGAATTCAAGCCATGCAAATCTTACTTGAAATTCCTCCTCAGAGCCAATATGGACTTTTTCCAGATGGGCGGGCCATTTGTGGATCAACAGGGACAGCACCAGACCAAAATTAAAACAGGAACTTTTGCATACTTCGCTTATTTATCAACCTCAACATGTGCATGGATATTGAGGGATATGTCCTGCCCTGCAGACATGAATGCCCGCTCCTCTCTCTGTGGTCTGAAGGCCATATGAACATCCCATTCCCTGGCTATGTAATTCATGACCAAGGTGTCACATTAGCCTACAGAATGTCAATTTCCCTGCACTGGCCCACATTCTACGGACTAGTCCATATGGATGGATTTTTAGAGGTCCTGTACACATAAGAAGCTTCCTGGACATTCTGCACCTGACAAGCAGCCCATGTACGAGCTGCACGTGGGATAGAAAATTAACCTGAACAATAAATCTTGCTTTAATTATAAGACTCTCAAGAGTGCCATCCACTTCCCGCTCTCTAATTGTAGCGGCTCATTCACCGGCCTCTAATGTCACCATGAAGAGTCTACGTGCAGCTCCATAAATAGGGTACTGAAGGATTGCTGCACTTTCATCAAATAGCAGATCTGCTGCCTATATGGCCGATTGATAACTGATCCAAATTAAAAGAAAAACAAATAGGTTCAGAGTACTTTAAATCAGCCCTCCAGCTTTGCTTTAAGTCTTGCACAGTTGTACCAGCTTTTTTGCTGGACTGAAATAGCTTTCTCTGATTTCACTGCACGCTGTGAGGTTCTTACAATGTGCATTAGAAGCAGCAGCAAGCCCGTTGGATTTCCTGGCAAGTGGACATTCATCATTATCAAGCCCTTTCCTTAGCCCTTAGCCTTACTATTCCTGGCTCCATGGATTTCAATCATGGAGGATCAACATTGCATGTGGAAAGCTATGTATAGTACCCTGCCAGCACCTATTCTGAAATAAAGGACCTGGTCTAAATAGGATATGTAAAAAAATGTAATTAACTTGTTGATGAGAGGAGGAAAGGAGGAACCAGGAAATTCAAACACAAGGAAGAAAGGTTTTACATAAACAAGCAAACTAAAACCCTTTGCACAGTTATAATAAAATAGAACTGTGACTGGTTCTCTTTAAGGATTTCATTCCTCGCCGTTCCAAACATCTGCACAATCTGCCACTTGACACCACAGCTGTCAGCACTCTCCAACCAAAACACAACATGATTACATACCTATGGCAACTAAAAGGAAACACTAGCACAAACAAAACAAGACGTTCAGAAAGTGGCGCTGAATGGCGCTTGACGGGAAAGCCTTTTCCTGCAAACGCTGGCATTGTGACGGGTTAAGAGACAGCGGGCATTAATCCTATAGTATCTTTGCCAAACTTCCTTTTTGTGGTCAGCTGAAAGGCTGTGTGGTCGGTCGGAGACAGCCCAGAGCCGCTTTCTGTGTTAAAGCATGGGAAAGTGAGGCAGTCATATGGCAAGAAGAGGGGGAAAAAAAAGCAAGCAAAAGCTAAAAACCACAACCAACCCACCCTGTGCAGCCTTCCCCCTAAATCTGACCCCAAGCAATTCTCTGCTCTCAGACTTTTTTTTTTTCTTCTTGAGGATAATTTAAACCATACACAGCACTCCGAGCTGCCACGTTTTCAGCCTCTGCATTCCAATCTAATCTCCACACTTATAAACTGACAAGCTGCATTGCTTATCCGATGGCGACCCAACACAAACCAAAGAAAATGCAACTTATCCAACTCAATACAAAAAAAACAGCGTGGCAAGGAAACATATTTTGTTCCAAAAATGAGCAGCAGGTTGATAATATAATCAAACAAAAAGTTAAATAAAGATAGAAGACTTGGAGAAAAGTATTTAAAACACAGCAAGTAATAGTGGCTGCTGAATTGCCAATGCAAGCGGCAAACAAAGCAGCCGAGTCAGGACACTGGCTACAGTTGTTAGGGGATTCATCAAACTTATTAATGTCAAATTTGGGAAACTTCTTTCAGTGCAACCTCTTGTCACATGATTCTGAGTATCAAAACCTCTCTCTATGAACTCCATAGGGCATTGCTGGAACCAGGGAACACAGAACTCTGCATTTACAGCTATGCATGCAATCATCGAAATCTGCGAGACTCAGCAGGTAGCCAGGTTCCCATTTGTAAGCCTAAACACCATGCGACCTGCAGATCACTGCTCCTTTCTTCATGGTGGTCAGTCATTAATCAGCATAATTAAACTACACTGATAATCAGAAGCTCCATACAAATAAATGAAGTGGCCGATCACCTTTTCCAGCCACATTCCTTACTTTTACAAGAGCCAGTCAGCAGCTGAAGATTCACATTGCCCCAAAAGTGGTGATCAGTGTGTATGAAACATTCACTGGGGCCTATGCATACTTTGCTTTTTGGTGAAAAGTACACAATAAAGTGGTGATCAGGCTGAAACCCGACTGCCCCAGTTTGTTGGAGATCTGATTCCAAAACAATGGATGTTAAATTTCAATTTTCACAAGCTGTCAGTAGACAAATCCGAGCACTTCATTCTCTAACTTGACAACCTAAACAGAAAAAAATCCCCTCTCTGTTTTCTACACATTGTGAACTACTAATACAACTTTAAAAAGAATACTCTCCTCTTATTATATACCCCATGATACTTTATGACCAAGTGATTACCATCCTAATTGAAAGTCTCTAAGTCCCCTAAAGAAGCCTACTTGCCAAACGCGTAGGGCACAAAGACAGCGGTATTAGGTGTGACCACTAAACATTTTGAATAATATTTGGGTGACGACAGCCATTATTTATTTGAACACTAATACCAAATTATGTACCACTGCCACTCTCTCTTTTTAAAGTAAATTGTGTGCAAAAAAGACCCTTTATGTCTCTTCTCTTTGCTGTATTGTAAATATATAATTGAAGTAGCGCTGGCATAAGACTCAAATCTATATATCTAAGAGAAATCTAACCTCTTTCTGTTCTCTCCTCACTTCAATTTTTACCAATTTTACATCTGTGCTATTTAATGTACAGCACTGAGTAATATGTTGGCGCTAAATCTTGTTTAGTAATAATAATATGTTTAACATTATATGTAATAATAATACTTATTATGGTTATTATGTGTAAAATCCTGTTTATTAATAATAATAATGAGCTTTAAAGAGATCTGTTACCCTTCAGGATCTCTGGACAAACAAAAAAAAAGAAAGTTTCTGGAATCTTATTCCCCATATCACCAGCCCATGTAACAGTTGACGGACACAGGAGCCTAGTTAAAATTGCTGATATAATATCCTCAGTACAGACTCCCTCACGTGTCGGGGAAAGCCTAACATACAATACTCAACACTTGACATGCCTGCACCACATCCAGCCCCCTGTCACCGTTACCAGACGTTAAATCTAATAAACGCACAAAAGGACTCTTGGGGGCAGCAATATTGAATAAGAAATTTTCCATGTTTGGCCTCATCCATCATACACCTAATAGTCAGGGTGGTAGAAATGTAACAGTCATCTATCAATGTGCAAAATGAATAAACATTGTTTAAAGGGCAGCTGTCTTTTTCTTATAAAGATTTGATATTGTGCAGAAAAATCACCAATTTCAGGAAATAAGTGCAGAGTAAGAGAATCCCTAACAATGTGAGAAGTTTTGAGGGCAGATTGAGAGATCGGGAGGGTTGGCGAATAACTAATTGCAAAGACCCAGAGAAGAGGTGCAGCATGAGAGACGCCTGGAAATTATGAGAAGTAAGAACTGGAGGGCTGGTGGATGTCTAAATACCATGTGGAATGGGTGCAGCATTAGAAGAACCCTAAAAACGTTAGAAATTTTGGAAGATGTGAAGTACTGATGGTTGGTTGGCAACAGTTGGTAGCCCTAACTGCAGCCGTAAGCAATCTGTTTTTTTTTTCTCATCATTGTGTTTTACAAAGATTTCAATATTCTGTAGAAATTTTGAAATTTGAGCCACTTTTTTTTTACAGGTGATTGGTACCTGAGTCATGGCTTTTAAAGCTGTTTCAACTACAATTCCCAGCAAGCCCAGGCTGACTTCTAAAATTTACAAGTGGAGCAAATCTGTGCTACTTTGTATGAGAGTGAAAACATCTGTCCAAACATGTAGACAGGTTGTTACAATGTTGCCACGGATTGTAATGTTTACAGAGTCGATCGTCATTATTTTGAAAAAAGCCACATGTCCATCGAGCTGAACCTCTTCTGACCCCTAGATGATCCAAAAAAAGGGCAAAAAATACTCCCTTATGTCATCGAGGAGCAATCACTCAATCAGTATTTACTATGTGTGTATGTACGGGAATATATCACAGCTTTTAAAGAGCCCCTTTTCCAGCTGTTCAGGTTTTCTACAACTGCAACATGTGCCCTTGTGTTTTGTGTGTTGCCCTTTAAGAGCTTTCTGCCTATTCGTATATAAAGCATGGCCAAAAGTAAGTGCACTCCTGCCTATCACTTCTACATATGGCGGAAGTACATGACCACCATTCTCGGTGATGGAGCTCAGGTGTCTCCATGAGGACTTCTGTTACTTTTACATCACACAAAGTAATTATAGACCATTTTGCTTGTACCAAACTTGTGATAATGGTTTGGTGAAGGTTCCTTTCTGCTCCAGCATGACTATGCCAGCTCCGTGGAGCCATAGTTTGAAGAGTTTGGTGGGAAGGAACTTGAGAGGCCTTGACCCCAACCCTACTGAACCCATTGGGATGAAGTGGAATGCTGACTCCAAGTCAAGTCTTCTCCTTACGTGACCTCAAAAAAGTTGGCAAAATAGGCAACATAAATTCCCAAAGACACCCTCTAAAATCCAGTGGAAGCCCTCCAGTAGTATGGAGGATTTTTCCACTTAAGGGAGGCCAATTTCACCTTAATGGCAATATTATTGGAATGTTATGTCTAACAAGTCATACGTGTGATTTCTTTTGCACTAAATAGACAACCTAACAGGTTCTCTTTGAGCACCTCCTCTGCCAAAGAATCACAAGACGTCTTTTTTTGTTTTTAACTTCACAAAACAAGCATGTCAATATGTCGCATACCCACAGCAGAGCTTGTGCTGTCCTTGTGCATGAATCCATAAATTACTTCTAAAATTAGACACTTTTCTACGGATATTAAACCTTGTCTGTTTGCTGATCTTTATGTACAGAGAGCCAAACACAAAGTCCGCTTTCTGTGTTTGTGTCCTCAGTAAAGTTCAAAAGCAAGCAAGCTAAAAAAAAAATCTAACACTGCAGGGAAATGCATACTGCTGATATGTCCGGTTTTAGAAGGAGGGGGTACTTTAATCAAAGGCTAAGGAAACCGAATGCAAACATTTTGTCCAACCCTGGAGAAAATTTTGGGAAAGGGTTATGGGTTATCCAGTCAAGTTTTTACTATTGTCTCCTTATTGGCATAACTTCCAATCCCATAACTTTCTGTCTAAAAGTAACTAGATTGGGAAGTGAAGAGAAACATATTTCAGGCACTTCTACCATCCATGTCAACCCTGGAAGATTTATTTATCCCCAAATCTTTTAATGAGGACGCCTGTCCTAATAATAGTCTAGCAAGTAGATTTCCCTAACTTTGGAAGATTTTCTCTCACTTTCTGTTGCATCTCTGAAACAGGAACTCAAAACAGATTTCCTACATGGCACACAGACAGCGAAAAATCAACTGGAAGAGGGGATTAATCCTTCTATACTCTATATATGAAAGAAAAAGTTTTGGGTATAGACACTTTAAATAAAAACAAAAGTTGTTCTGTACATATAATCCAAGTCAGTCCATTGGAAGTGCCAAGCCTTCCAAAACACAGACGTTCCTTCTAAGACCACCAATGGGCAGAGGACACCATGGACCTGTAACGTCACTGTTGACCGATTACCCTGAGCCAAGTTCCATCTCTCAAAGCTGCCTTTTAGAAAAAGTGTTGGAGCCGCTAATATTTGCTTAACTGTTTTTAAGTAATGAAGGCCTGTGTGGCCTGTGTTGCGTCTTTAATATTTAGGTGCAATGAGGCTACCCAGTCTTCCGCCAAGTTGTTCGGTTAACTACAATGGTTTAACTCCTCGGCGCTGATGCTACTCTTAGGACTGCCAAAACTAACCATTCATGTGGCTGGATTTGGTCATCCACCAGCACATTACTGTCCACTGTGGCAAGGAGACACTCAGCTTTCCGTGTATTACCATTCTTTAGTTTGGCATCCAATATACAAGTACAGCAGCTGCCAACAGACCCACAATGCAGCAATCAACACTGCCCATGCCAAAAAAATGAGTGAGGCCCATTTTAAATAACAAACTGTTGTAACACAACTCATAATAACTTTTAGGCAGATACAACAAAGGAATATATGGGTGTGGAAGGGCTTGATAATGTCACCGACCAACTAAACAATGCCAGCAGACATCTCCATACACTGTCCATATTTGGCTATGTAGGAACAAAACTAGTCCAAACCATAAATGTCCCATTATCATGTTCTTCACTTTGCATGGACACAGCAAGATACTCATCTACAGCTGCCAAAATCAGTAACTTGCTGCTTATGTTTATGGCTGTGGTAAGCAAGCAAATTGCACTTAGGAGCCAACGTGTCTTCTGTGCTTTCCCTAAAGCTGAGGTTTAACCTGCCAGTCTGAAGCAATGGGCAATACTAGGCATGAAGATTACTTCTAGGTGATGCCCACAGGTGATGCTGAACCTCTATGATTGAAAGAACTGAAATCCAATGATGGAAAGGACAGGCCAGGGAAGGTGAGGCTTGGGAAGAAGGGGCATAGATGATGCTGGACATCCTCCAGCCAGGAAGCGAGGCGGGTTCTATCTGACTTGCTGCTGCTTCTAATGCAGAAGCTTACAATGTGGAGGTAAATCAGAACAAGTCATTTCAGCACACAGCAGGAGCTCTACACCTGTGGAAGGCAAAGGCAGGCTGGGGGGCAGTTTTACAAAACAGGTTAGTGATGCATTTCTGTTGCATTCCCGTTCATATGTACACAGGGCATACAAACTTCAATGCAAACGGGCCAAAATAAACCGTTCACAGCTACAACTTTACTTTCTGTACAATTAAACATTCCAGACACAACTGAGCGACTCTACAAAACTCGGGGTGTGTACAAAGGCCAGATGAATGCGCTCACCTATCCCTTCCCTGAGGTCAGCGCTATGTAGCAAAGCATGACAACTCAAGAATGACAACCTGGAGCAATCAGGTGTTTTATATTCCACGTCATAAACCTGTGTAAGGGCCAAGGTAGGTGAATGAATGCTAAAATGGAACTCCAGATAAAAATATTTGGGATAGAAAAGATTGAGTGGGGATAGAAAAACCATAAGGTTACAATTGTATTCCTTTGAGGAGAGTAAAACTTATTTAATTTATTAAAGTATTTTTTTTTATTCATTGTTGTATTTGTTGTTGAACCTAAGCAGCTTTTTTTGCCACCTCCTTCTCTCTACCTGAACTTGCAATGGCAGCATGGCATTTCTCAAGGTGGCTTTTCTAATGGAGACAAGAATGGAACAAGTATGCAAGTTTAAAGGGCCACTTGCAAAATGCAGGGATACAATGGAGAGACAGAATGTTGTCACCCCATAAGTTAAAGTTATGTTTAAGTAGAAATAAAGTTGAAATACTTATATGAAGAATCATGGGAAGAATTGAAGGGGGGGGATGTTGCACTGCCTTTTCCAGGCAGGCAAATAATCACAAGATCGATAGACCATATGATTAGAGTCTATTAGCCGATAGGAGAAGAGGATAAACAGCAGCACATTTTCCTTTATGGCGAGCCATCCATGTGTGAGAGAGGTGACGGAGTGGTCGTGTAAGGTCACGCAGCCCGAGGAGGCCTCCGGGAGAAAAAGAGTAAGAAAACAGAAATTAGGAATATCAAAAACATCGTCCTTGGTTAATTGCTGTCAGTGTCTGTGTAAGCGCTCTCAGATCTCACACTGTTTTAAATTATGGAAGCGTCCAGATAATTTTTATTAATGTCATACCCGGCTGAGCTGTTCTGAGTGCGGCCCGTCCGTCAGTGGCTCTGGGTGGTCCTGCCGGTGGTGCTGAACAGAAGCTAATTTAGGGCTTCTGGCCATGTGTTTTCATGTATGCATTCCTTTAAAATCTGCAGCTGCAAATTAGTGCTGACCAAGATCTACTGAACTATATAAAGATATCAACCTAACATGCTTCAGGCACCGGGAGCTGGAGTTTTTTAGGCAGTTTTTACATATATTTTTGAGGTTGGCTTTGTAAAAGGCTAGGCTGAGCTAGAAGGGTTCTGGTTTGGGTTTTTGATCCTTTTGTGATTTGGGATACCTAAATCCAAATGACAGGTGTACAAGGCAGGTTATGAAAGCTTAAGGAGCAGGACAGTCATGTAAGCTCTCCTGGGTGTCTGGTAAGACAGGTCCTCTTGATATTGCAAAAAGCAGTAACGGGAGGACTGAGATCCCAGAGGAGTTAACCATCAGCTGCCATCAGTAAGAGAAGCCCTTCAGAAGGCAGTGATTGAGGACTGTGGGATTGTACTGTGCAGAGCAATTCAGAACCACTGGACTGATTCACGTTTTATTGGACTAGCTGAGCGGAGGTGACTCCTGCACACTGCAAATGGGAACTTTTTTTTTTTTAACTTACAGTTTAAAAACAGACCATCTGTAATGTTTTCAGAAATTTGCCACGGCAAAGTCACCAGATATTTAAACCCACATTCTGCTGCAATGGTGATTTGCAAGATCTTTGAAAGATCAAAGTACTCCCATGACAATGTCATCATCAGATTTTCTCCACAACGTAGCCATCTTTGTTTAATCGGTCACCATATACTTTCAAGACTGGGATATTGGTTTAGAAATGGGAATGTTGGACATAGATCACCCCTTGCTGCTGCTTCTCACCATGTAACCTGCTACAGTGTTACAATGTTGCAATTTAATGATTGGAAGAGAGGAGAAATGCTTTCTCTTACCTGCAGCAATGGATGACATCATCCAAGTCCAGGCATTGGCTGGAGCTTTTGGGTATCCATAGCCATAGGGTGGCAGTTACCAGTTTGGGTTTCATTTACCAAATTCATATAGCCAATCTCATTCTCCCTTCTACTTGCTTCATAAAAAAAAAAAAAAAAAAAGAATGGCCACACTACCGATGACTTCAGCATAAAATGGTAACTGTCCGTATGCAATCACCTGCGGAGCCTCTGACGCGTTTCGCCCATTGGCGGATCCAGCCATAGAAGCTTCCTCAAAGGGTGAACCATATATAACATACCACATGGAATCCCAAATGGATGAGTCAGAAGTGTTCATCTTTCTATCATCTGTATCTTGTGCATACGATTGGTTTTTGCAATCACGATGTATATGTATCGTATCCCTTTATGCAATCAGGCGACTGCATTAAAGAAAACACACCCGTGTATGCGGCACAGACCAAATAATCATAATCAATAAAAGTGATCCGACTATACAATATTTATTTGTTGCCAGCCTCGTGCTTCCGCCCCATGCTCGTCTCTTAGTCTGCTCACTGACTGAATGCAAACAATGATTGCACTGTGTGGCTAATTGATTTTATCCCGCCAGTCTTTCAGCAAGGATTCTAATCACATTCTTGGACCTACAGACAGAGCTAGAGGGAAATTCTCCAAATTTTTTAATGTAAAATACATACGGTGCACAAAAATGTGAAAGTCTTCTCGAATATTGAGATGTGTATTTGTCCTTTAAGAGAATTGCCCCTCCTGTTCATTTTGGGAGATTAAAGCAGGTCCAAGTGTGGCTGTACAATCAGAGACGAGCCACCTGCGCTATACACTACGGCTGACAATCTATGCCATTTATGTTTATGTAACCCGGTCCCAGCACCGCGCTGTATGACACATGATTGCTCGCAGCTGTATTTTGACAGGTTAAAACAAGGTGGTCAATACAGATGTTCCTATAATTGCAGACGGGGAGTGAGATATTTCCAACAAACAACCTATCAAGCCGTCCTGTGGAAAGTGTTATTTGGGCTGGTGGGGCCACCGTTGCTGGGGAACGGTAAACCGCTAACACAAACTTAGCCCAATCTTCAGGAAATCGAGAATTAGGTTCATCCCATGGCACTATTTATTTTCAAAAGCTGCATTCAAAAATACCTCTGCCAATGTTTTCTGGGAAAAATTAATATCATGCACGATATATACTATAGACGAGTATGTTGATGCAAATGTGAGTGAGGGAAACAAAGATTGTAGAGTTGTCATATGTTCAATTTCTCAAAAAGCAAAAATTACCTAAATGCAAAAGCTAAGTGAGACCTTTTTAGCGTGACATCTGTATTTCTTTAGATCTGTGCAGTAATCCAGTGTGAAATTTTGGCTTTGTAATAATGACCGGTCATTTCTCATCTCTCTCTTTGTGCAGGGCGATAGGTCTTGTCTCCTCCCACTTTGTAGTTTGCTGCAGACAGCTTGTAGTGGGTGGGGTTTTCTAGGTCCCTCCCACAGCCCTGCTCTCTGCATAGTAAATACACAGCACACTCATGCTGTCACTGCTACATTTACAAAGTAATTACTTGGTTTGCAAAGGTATTTATTGCACACAAAGTAGATTGATATCCTTTATGGTTGCTGAGAAATAAATATACATGATTGTTTGACTGCCTGGAGATAATGTTTAAGTGTACCTGTCATGCTTACATAGTAGTAGGTATTACGTAGGTGTAACATTCCCAGACCAAGCATAGAATGCGGTAATTACTGCACTACGTGACGAGCTAGTGACTGGAGCGCAATTTACATTTTTTGAACATCTGTTTGAGTAATGTTGCACCTCCTTGATTGTAAAGAGAAAAGAGAACTGGAAAAAAATGATAATGAAAAGAAAGGGAAAAAAGGAAAGAAGAGAAAAAAGTAAGGAGAACGGAAAAAGAAGTCAATTGTAAGGGAAAGGAAAGAGAAGGGAAGGTAATGGAAGAAGGGTGGACTGGAAGAGGGATGGTAAATGAAATAGAAAGTAAAGAAAATAGAAAAAGAAAACGTTGGATGGCAGAGACAAAGAAAACAGAAGGGAAGAAAAAACACAAGGAAAGCAGAAGGAAAGAAAAAGAAAGGGAAATGAAAGAGAATGGAAGAAACGAGAGATGGGACGTGAACAAGAAGGGAAAGTAATAGAAAGAGATTGGATTGGACAAGGGATGGAAAATGTAATAGAAGGGAAATAATGATGAAGAGACAAAAGAAAAGAGGAAAGAAAGAAAGAGAAGGAAAGGTATGGGAATCAGGGTGGATAGGACAAGGGATGGAAAATAAGAAAGAAGGGAAAGAAAGATGAAGAAACAAAAGTGAATAGACGGTAATAAAACAAAAGGAAAGGGAGAAAAGATAAAAAAGGAAAAGAAAAGAAGGTGCAAAGGACAAAAGGTGAAAAGTAAAAAAGGAAAGCGAAGAGAAGGGAAGGTAACGTAAGCAGGGTAGATAGCACAAGGGAGGGAAAATCAAATGAAAATGAAAAAAGTATAAGTACAATTGAAGAGATGAGTGAACATAAGGTAATGGGATGGAATGGGGGAGGAAAGAAAAAGAAGGAAAAGGAAATAAGATGGAAGGGACAAGAGATGGAAAGTAAAACAGAAGGGAAAGAAAGATGAAGAGACCAAAGAAAAGAAGTAAAGAGAAGGGAAGAGAACAAGACAGAGATGGTAGGGGAAAGCAAAGAAGGGAGGAAGGTGCAAGGGATGGAAAATGAATTGCAAGGTAAAAAAAATAAAAACGCAGGATGGAAAAGACAAAAGCGAAAAGTGCCGGGTGGTGAGCCTGGCTAAAAGGGGCCGAGGAGAACACTGTAAAGGGTAGGGTGGAAGCAAAAAGGTTGTGTAAGGTAAGAAAAAGAAGAAATTATAGTAAAAGATAGGAAAGTAAAAACAGAGGAGGAAAGAAAAAAATAATAGATAAATCATATTAACATGTTTCAAACTACAGGAGCCTTTATCCTAGCTGGAGTTCAGAAATCCTCCTTCAACTACAGAACTGACAAGCTGGATAAGACATGAGCTGACCCCTGCTCTGTAGGGGTGACAGGTACCCTTGACTTCTGTGAGCCAATCAAAGCTCACAGGACATAGGGATGTCTACATAGCCTCAGTGCACTCTGCGCTGGGCAGTGTAGCAGGCGGTGTAATCGTAGCCCAGCCGGCCCTGCACAGGCAGCGTGCAGAGGTTCCCCTTGTTTGATTCTATTAGTTTCGGGTAAGTGGGATCCTTGTGTCTAATATGCATTTTCTCTCTGGATTATTGAGGCTATTACTTAAGTCTGCGATGTTTACATACTACTGTGTCAGCAGAACAGGCCTCCTGCTTGTAGCAGACAGTTGCATATGCCATACGCAAATACACCCTGACACGACAGTTAATTACACAGAGTGCACGGCGGCACGCATGATCGCAGCACTAATGAAACCACTTTGTAAAGTGGGGAAGATTGCAAAGACGCGTCTCAATAACGTTCACTTATGTGAATAAATGGCTTCATACAGCTCAATTATACCGACAAATCCTTCTATTTTCTTCCTAGAAAGCGAAAACTGGAGGGCATTCTGGAGGAAACGGTTTTCTGTAAACTGGTAGTAGCTATTTAAGGGGAACGCCAGGCATTCTTATAAAACATAAACCCTTCCCTTATGTATGTAAATGTATGTGTATATAGGTGTATATGTTATGTACTGTATGTGTAAGTACTTTTGTTTTAATTGACAAAATCTATTTTAACTTAAGTTTTCATTAATCATCACACACATGATATCTGGCTGAGGGTGGGAAAACCAGCAATGTGATTTAATCAGTTTCTAAAGCATTGCAAGCTCATGATAAAATATTACACTGGGGTGTTGAGATGAAGGGTTTAGGAACCTTTAGTAAAGGAAGGGTATTAATAGAAGGAGGGCTGCTCGAATATTAATGAGTGAGGTGGCACAAGTATTTTCGGCCATTGGTGCTGAGCCCATGGCTATGCAACAGGGTAGAGGTGGGTGGATCACAAGACTGGTTGAATGGATATATTTTAACAGGTACACTTTGGCAACACTTGCTCCCATACCGTCATAATCCGCTAACAGGTTCCAACCTTATGCAAGGCCGCGCCCAACTTTGTGCAGTGCAATATTGGACACCTGGGGTTGTCTACACGGAGAATTCTAATGTACCGCATTATTCGGAGTGCAGGTAGCAACTGTGAAACAAAAAGTGGCAGGTACAAGGTTTACTTTAGGGGCTGGCTACACAAAACAATATTAGCTATTTGTTCTGCGCTGGCGCAGCAGAAGTGCACAGCCAGAATGCGGGGTATGAATCCGCTGCTTTCTTCTGATAGCTGTTTAACCCTGGGCCATTTACAGGCATGTGGTACTTTTATCGGTTATTTGTTCTATAAAACCACCAACGGTTTCCAAGTAACTGTATTAGAATCAACAAATAGCACATGTTGCATCTTGCCGCGATAATTGTAATTGTTATTTCCCGTTTTATATAGTATTCCCCGTAGCTGTGAATACTTGACCTAGTTTCCTCCTAACACAGAAAATGTCTGATAAAGAAAAGGCCGTACTGATAATCAGACTATTTATTTCTTGATGGCGCCTTTGATGACAGACGTATGATGGCCAATCTGAAGAAAAGGTTGGGTTAAAGCATCATCTCTCATTCTCCAAAACTAACTGTAAATGTGTAAACTTGGCTCCGTCCAGTGCTGATCCATGCCCATTGGGAAAAATGTCCCCCAAAAACAACCCATAATACAACAGAGCAGCCTATTATTGGGAAGTATCTCTAAACTGAACACTGCTAGATGGTCTAAACGTATTCCCGTTGAAATTTTCACATCCAACTGAGCAAGTGAAGTGAGACATTGGGCCTAATTTAATAAAGCTATCCAAGACGAGAGAAGATAGACTACCATGGGTGAACCTGGGTGATCAACCAAACTTGGATCTGGCCCTGGATTGAAATCATTTGCCAATAGTAAATTATTTTTTATAATAATCCATTTCAGGTTTCCTGGATCACCGTGTTTTCCCATGATAGTCTATATTCTCTGGTCTTGACGAGCCTTACTAAATCAAGCCCAATGTGCCAAAATTGCTGGAGAACTTGCCTTGTTCAGACAGACAAATATGGAAGTCACTTACCCAGAATTTCTGAACCCAAAGGAATACTCATTGAGCACCAGCATAGAAGCAAGGAAAGAAGTTCAGATTTGAGTCCAGCATTTGATTGGCTCTAAAAACCTTTGCTGTGTTTTTTTTTTTTTTTGGTTTGTTGGTGTTGGAATTGTAATTGAAATTAATAGGAGCACCATGAAAATGCTGGAGAAGTGAAAATTCATCTTCATTTCAATTACAAACTCTTTGTCTATTTTTGCTGTCTGTAAAAATGAAGGATCTCTGTGGAAAGAACAAATGCTACTTGGTGCTGGTATTGCTAAAGATGACAGTCAAACACCATAGACGAGGTTAGCACTCTGGTCTTTGCAGCGCTGGGTCCCAGGATTGAATCTCAGCCAGGACACCATCTGCATGGAGTTTGCTGGTTCTCTGCATGGGTTTCCTCCCACCTTCCAAAAACATACAGTTAGGGTAATTGGCTCCCCCCAAAACTGACTTTAGACTGTAATAATGACATTTTACTATGGTAGGGGCATTAGATTATGAGCATCTATGAGGGACAGCTAGTGACACGACAATGGACTTTGTAAAGCTTTGTGTAACATGTTGGTGCTATATAGATACTGTGTAAAAATAGATGGGTGGGTGTTAATAAATTAACTTCCCACATGTTTTAAGCATTCAGTATTCTTTCTTTTTCACTGTCTGATTACACCTACAATTGTAAAGTAACCCTTCAATCCTAAAAATGGCTTCCAAACGGTTGCCTGTGCTGTGTCAATCAGGATAAGTGAATAGATGTAAACATCAGACCACTGAATCCGAGCTTTCCTCTGCGCACGTGCGCTGTGTGCTCCATTGATTTATTGATAAATGCCGAGATATACTATTGCCTGGTACAGCTTGCCTCAGGCATTCTTGCTGTGTGGAGACAGACTCAGATACATAATATCTTCCATTGCAAATTAAACGGGAGATAATAGAGGAACCAGAGATCATTCATGCACCGGTTTGGGAGAAGAGTGCAGATCTGTAGTTTCCCATGTACTGTGGATGATCATTCAACAAGATGCAGTGGTCAGTATAATCGTCTCGCCCAGGTTTGATACCCAGCCAGGACATTATCTGCATCGCGTCTGCAGGTTCTCCCCGTGTCTGCGTGGGGTTACTCCAGTTTCCTTCCACATCCCAAAAACATGCAGTAAGGTTAATTGGCTTCTCCCTAAAAAAAAAACTGCGTACCTATTTATAGATCACATATGACTATGGTAGGGACATTAGATTGTGTGCTCCTTTGAGGGACAGTTAGTGACACGACTATGGACTTTGTTCAGCGCTGCGTATTATCATGGCGCTGTATAAATACTGTGTAATAATAATATTTGACTTCATCAGGAGCTGACCTTTGATACACCACAATCAATTTAAATTGTGAAATGTTATGAAAGCCTTCCAGTTTTCTGCCCTGGCCTCTGTATGATGTGCATGTGCTAGGTAAGATATGCCACAGCTCATGGTAATGACAAAGATTTTGTAACACATCAGATTCCTGTGGCCAATGACAGGTAATGGGTAAAACTGCTTGTTACCATTTCCTAGATACTACATTCAGATGTTAACAAATGTAGTTATATGACCATGCATTGTATATGGCTACCATTAGGATGACCACAAATGCATCAATTATGAAAATATTCGCTATTTTTCATTGGAATTTCCAAGGCATTGGGCCATCAGTTCAGACCGTTCCATGCACACGTTCTCTATATACCAATGGAATTGCAATGAATTAAAATCACAATATCACTTTTTCCTACAGTTTTTATCCGAATGATTACAAATCCCATCCTCAGACAAGCCTACATTTGAAAAGTTCATCCCACCCATGTAAAGATCTCCATGTTGTATTTTTCTAACCTAATTTCCATTGGAGTAAATGGAACCAGGCTTTATAAGTGTTTTTTTTTTTTTTTTTGCCTTTCTCTGGATTAACCATGGCTTTAGGGTTTTATCCGGGATATGTTTATTTACCTAGTGACTTTATAAACTTTATTAGTCTTTTTTCAACCTGACTATGTAACTATGAAAAGCTATTTCCCAGCATCCTCACCCCCTAGTTTGAGGTTTGTAACCCCACATGATGAAGGCTTGGTAAACTAGCATTGGAGCGATTGGTCACCCAACACTCAGCTATGCCGTGACAGTTCTCCTTAACAGGAAATGCTGCAACAATGGTTACTGTAGCAAGCAGCACTTCCCAAACTTAATTAAATTCTCCCTGTTGTGTCTCTGGGACAGAAAGTAAAAGGGAATTTACCAATGTGACCAATACAGAAAGATGCTTATTATGTTGGCGCTATAAAAATCCTGTTTATTAATATTAATAATAATAATATTATTATTTGTCACCCTATACAGAACAAATACCTAAAAAATATTAAGAAGGTTCCTAGGCGCTTTATTACAAAACAGAATTGTACCTTTACCTGTTGTAAATTAAATGTTTTAAAGTAATTTCCCCTAAAATGAATTTTCAGCCTTTCTGCCTCCACTTTGGATAACGCTGAGTTACTGCTCATCAGTCACTGCGACAAACTTGCCCTCCCTCACTTTTTGCCTTGCTTGGCTGTCGAAAATATCCTCTCTATATCTTTAAAAGTGCATGTCAGCACTTCCTGGTGTGCAGAGGGGAAAAAAAACACTTCAGCCTAGAAGTTCCCAATGACGATCGTCTTCGGCGCTGTACGCATGATGGATGGCCAAGGCATCATGTCAAATTCCGAGGGCCCATTAATAAGGTCACAAGGCGATAGTAAATAAAAACAGAGTAAGAGCATAAAAGATGAAGACGGGGCGCGTGTTAACCTCCCGACAACCCGAGGGGCTCAGCTAGAATAAAAATCCGCTCTGACATAAGTTATGGCTTCCCAACCAGCAAAGTTACATTGTTTCCTTTTGGTTTGATCTGTTTATTTGGAATCTTCTGCTGAGCATAACAATTAGATTGTATGATCTGCTCATTTCAGCTGAATAGGTAGTAGGATATCAAAAAATTTAGTAAGAAAAATTGGACTGAAATGTGTGAGGTCCAATGAGAATTGTTTAGATGTATCCAATCTCTGTTCAACATTTCTACAAAAATTTTTGGATCATTTGTGTGCCTTCATATTTCTGTACAGTTGCAGTTAAACTTAAAGCTTATTTTTCCTCATTCTTTTGCACGTGTCCATTTTCAGGATCATATAGTAATAGATCAATGTAAAAGGAGCCTAAGGAAACTTTAATCCTTCAATCAAACATTCAATGCATTTTGGTAGTCTGAATGTTCCCCTATCATTTGCCCACTCTGAAACTTTATTATGCATTTTGAATACTTTATTATTCACAAAATCTTCATTTCAATTCAATTTGCTGATTGGACCATATATGTTCCTGATGAAGTGAAAGTGTTTGGACCCCTGAAATGAGTGGGCCATTTTACTCAATCATTTGATGAAAGTTCAGACCTGCCTCTTAATGGCACAATCCCACGCAGCTCCCTGGGGCTCGTACCTTGTGAGACACTCAAACACCTTTCTGGTTCTTACAGAACCAGCGTCTGCACCTTGGACAGCTGACGGGAATGAGTGGTACTGGTACCAATCACTGCGGCCTCTTATTCATTCCCTATGGGTCTGCCGTAGGGAAATGCCGCCATATACCGTCCCCTGAGAGGCAGTGGTTCCTTCTGTGAAGAAGCAGTAAACACCCTGCAACGTATCCTTAAAGTTTTATTGGATTAACTTTGGTCCTCATCCCCTCTGGATTAGAGACGTTCATACCAGAGAGAGCAGAGCAGTGACTCCATCAGTCTGCTGCTGCTCCTCCACTGTCCAAAGACAGGCTGGGGGCAGGGAGGAGACATAGCTGCAGCAGAGAAAAATCAAGTCACCAGGCTGACTATGCTGTCTATCAGGAATGTGCAAACTTCAGGAAGTCAAGAAGAGAAATAATAATACTTTGGCAAAAATGACAACTCCCTAAGATTTATTTCCCCAAAGTTTTACTATGATATTACCAGCAGATCATTGAAGACCAGGAGTTAGATTAGTTGTTTGACCTGCACTGTTTAGCCTCCTGCTGGAAGTTTATTATGCCCATGTCATACATACCCCATTAAAGATTACCCATACCCAGTGATAAAACAGGGACAGCCCTCCTGGTTCACATTTAGTGAAAGTGATTTGCTTTCAGTAGCTTGCAGACCCAGCGGCCTCCATATCAGCTGCATTCCTTTCACTTTCAAAGTTGTTAGAAGATATTTAATGGAGCAGAACACAAAACCTGTGCAGAGCCAAGAAACAAAAGAGGAAGACAGCTCCATGGGAAGACTGCGCTCTCTTCCTTCACTATAACATGATGGTGGAAATGGATACAACAAATTGCAAAATTGTATTGTGATCATTGTGGCCATAAACAGCTATAAAGAACATGATTATCATGTGTATCTGCCTGCACATCAGTGGGGCACTAAAGTGCTAGAACCATTGAGTGCTGACAGCAAACTTTGGGTATTCACTCCACAGCCCATAGCAAAGGTTAAAATTGGCCACGGTTCCTATAGTTGACAGAAACAACTTGCTTCAAAGGCAAGCAATGAAAGAATTTTGTGAATATTGCATGGTTCAAATAATAAATAGTACAAATAATTAATCACAAAAAATTTTGGTAAATGCAAAAATTCCTGAATGTGTCCGGACATCAGATTCTTGCAGACCATTTACAGCAGTCATGGAGTTGGAGAGGAAGAAGCAAGAAGCTTTTCGGAGCAGAGTCCTCTCCTCTTCCTGTCACTGCCTGTATCTGTCATTTGTAATCCCTATATTGTACAGCGCTGGGTAATATGTTGGCGCTATAAATCACAGGTTCATGTGCTTACAAGGAATATGCTGACAAGAAGAAAATGTATTTCATTAATTCATGTGCTGCTTCTCAATTGTCTGTGGAAGGTCCAGGGTGACCTGGGCCTACAGGTAGAAGATGACTGATACTGAACATCAGATTGAAGACATCTAGAGACAGTACTGGGGGAATGGGGGTAAATACAGAAGCAAAATCTGGTTTTCCTGTATTATGGGCTATTCATTTTATGTTAATTTTGCTGTAGGAATACTTTGTGAATGCCTGTAAAGTGATATACCAGTTGACAGAACTTGACTTTGAACACGACTGCCTCCCCAGAGAGTCCACGTCAAAAAAGGTTCAAACCCAGGTCAAAGGTTAACTTCAAGGCCTCCATTTACCCACCGCCATAGTTCCTATATTTTCTATTTAAAGCTCCCAAGCCAGAACTAGAAGCTTAATCCTCACCGTCCTCCTCATTAATCCCCCCTGTCATGTTCGCATGTGGAGGGTTTTCTTATTCACTTGTTGGACAGCATCAAAGGAGTTAAAACAATGGCAGCAGCGGCCCCTCTCCCTTTGCCTGTTAACACCATGAACTATGAGAAGCTTATTTTCCTTGCTCCTCCCCTGCACCCCCTTCCTTCCAAATTAAAAAGTCAAGTTCACCCTGAAGTAAGGCTGGCCAATTAAACCCGGCAATAAACTGTGGTTGCACGCAAATTGTGCACAGGGAAACCAGATCCAGGACATTTGAACTATGCTTTAAGGACAATTTTCTGTAAAAAGATGCAGGAACCTGAAACTTATACAGGGATTTCCTGCCTGGGACTCAAGTTTTTGTTTTTTTTTTTTCCTTATTTTCTGTAGAGGAAAAAAAAAGTTCTTTGCAACAGTTCCCCAGCTTGAGCTGTGCAGCTGAATGAAAGATTCAGAGGAAATTAACGGTGGTGGTTTTGCTGTTCCTGCCAAAAGAGAATGGAAAAACAAAAGGCCTGTATTGTCTAAGACACTGAGACCTTTGAACTCCGAGCGGGGAGTTATGAAAATGCGGACCTCACAAATGGGTTAGCGCAGGCCATACTAATGCAAAGGTACTGGAGGGGAAACTGCAAAGGAAAGAATGGTGAAGGCAATCTGCAAATTGCATATAGTGAGGTGGGGGAAGCAACGGAACCATACTGGTTAAGTAAATATAGGAAAAGTTCAAGGCCAGAGTTTGCTGTATGGTTCACCGCATTTATTTTTCTTTAAATGAAAACATAGCTCTTTGTAATCTATGTTAACATCCTAACATAACAATACTATTATTTGTTTAATATGTGCACAGTTATTTGCATTCTTTGGCGGAAATCTGAAGAAGAAGGAACAAAGGCTAAAACTATACAGCGTTTCCTCCAGCCCCTTTTAGCTGGGCGCACCACCCGGCATTTTTCAGTAACCACCCAGCTGTTTTTTTGAGTGGTTACTGGAAAATTGTGTCACAATACAGAGCTTGCCACCCACCTAAAGCTTCTTCTCACCCAAGTTAAAAAAAAAATTCTGGGGAGAATACTACTATAGACATCAATATGGAGAACACCCCCTTGTAACATTATCAGCTGTAACAGCCCTCACCCACTCCCCAGGGAGGGCTTGCCACAAAATTTTAGAATGTGTCTGCTGAAAACTGTTCCCATTCAGCCAACAAATTTGTAAGGATGGGTAAAAGATTAAACAACAAGACATGGATTCAAGTCATCCCAAAGGATTGGTAGGGTAAAGGCCATTTGAGTTCCTCTGAACCAAACTTGTTAAACCATGTCTTCATGGAGGTGAAACGGGCACAGTTTCTGAAAGTGCGAAACTTCTTTTAAGCTGGGCTAAAAAAAATTTTTTAAAGGCAGGTGGGAAGAAGCTCAAAAACAGCTGGGTGGTTACTGAAAAGTGCCGGGTGGTACGCCCGGCTAAAAGGGGCTAGGGAGAACACGGCATGCTGTATATTAATAGTATCTTATACCAAAGCACCCTTACCCCATACAATATAAGTGTTCACAATATTTTGGCCATATAGGGCCCAATTTATTAAAGCTCTCCAAGACTAAAGAAGATATACTACCATGGGAGAACCTGGGTAATCCATCAATGCAGAGCTTTATTAAATCAGGCTCATGGTGTATTAGGTTTGTTCTATACGCCTGTGGTTCTTGATGTGCTGTTAAGGACTGATTTGTGAAACACTCTCCTGTTTCAATATTGTGTTCAATACTGTTTCTATTGTGCACCGCCTTAAAGAAAAGATCAAGACAAATATATGAAGGCGGCCCACCTGTAACCTGTTCTAGGTCTTTGTAGCCTTTTATTGTTACTAGAAAACTCAAGACGAGCAACATGCAAACACTTGACCCAACTTCCCTGCCCGGCGCCTCTTTGGGTATGATGGATCCGTACAATGGAGATAATCCCCGGTGATATCGCTTGATCAATGACAGTGCTGCAGTCACAGAGCAGAATGTGGAGAAAGTTTCTATCCAGAAAGAAGGAAGATAGCAATGCTACAACTTAGCTGGGAGCATTCCAAGAGTCTACATCTGCTTGGACTGGGGCCAAGTAAGAGATACTGTTTCTTCACCACCAGTAAGGGAGCTTTCCCAGGGCTCACTCTGCAAAAAAAATAGCTCACTTTATATCATGGAAGGCTCAGCCAGAACTGTAAGGAGTTAGATCAGCTCGTTTAACCCCTGTAGCCACTTTAGAGAAGAAATCCGGCCTAAATAAATATCAGTTTTCAAATGACAAGCTGTTGAAATAGCTATGCAAATACAAAATACCTCAAGTCAAACGGGAAAGTTTTATCCTGCACACATTAGCGATATTTTTTTTTATTTTAGTAGCTTTTTACCTCTTCACCAGGATGTTTTATTTTCTACACAAGCACAGTTGTAGGTAACTCCTTTAAATTTGCATGGGCCGGAGTTCTAGTTTTGTGTTCTCTGGTTCTGGTACCTTCCCCTTTGGGTCTGCTTTGGCACCACCCCCACACATGCTATAGCAGGATGAAGTAGACCAAATCACTAAAGGGTGCAGTCCCAATTGGAAATTTTGTATTATTAATATTAGTATTATTGTTAAACAGGATTTATTAAGCACCAACATATTTTGCAGCGCTGTAGATTAAATAGGGGTTGCAAATGACGGATGGATACAAACAGTGACACAGGAGGAGGAGAGGACCCTGACCCCAAGAGCTTACAATCAAGGATTGCAGCTTACAATCAAGGATTTAATAAATTTGATTAACTTTTCAGACCCAAATTCAGCTTTTTTGAGTAGCAGATTTCACTGGTGGACTTGAGTGAACCCTTAGTATGTTTTAAATAAGTGGAAGGGAAACACGTGACCTAAGTCGGACTTATACATGTGAAATGCCTAGCCACACACAGGAACAATGCCACAAACAGAGGCAAAATGGGCCTGATTTATTAAAGCTCTCCAAGGCTGCAGAGGATACACTTTCATTAGTGCAGCTGGGTGATCCAGCAAACTTGGAAATCTGGTCCTGGATCACCAAGCTTCACTAATGAAAGTGTATCCTTTCCAGCGTTGGAGAGCTTTAATAAATAAGACCCATGATGTGTATTCCAGGCATAGAGCTTGCAGACTCTGGGGAAGAAGGGTAGAGAGAAAATCTTATTTCCAAATACCTTCAGAGGATTGTAATTTACCCCACTTAGACCCATAAGACCCCACCAAGTTGCATAAGGGTTAAATCTGCAAATTGCTCCGAACACATACTGTACACATCCGAATTTAGGAGGAAGAAATTGGAGACTTTAATTCCGCAGCTAACTTTCCTTGTGGGGTACGCACAGCTTGATATCCCTTTTATTCAACTAAATTAATTTTTTTTTTTTCACTGCCTCCCGCCCGAGCCTCCAATGTTCTGCCTTAGAATTTCCTAAGAAAGGTTTTACAGCTCCCTTCTGGGCCTTGGAACTGCCAAATTTCTCCCATAGGCTGCGAACAAAAGCTGGGATTCAGTACATTTTTTATGGGGACGTACTGAAAGTTCAAATTAACCTGCAATTATGTGTCTCATATTTCGAAACAAACATGACAAGTTACATGATACAGAAGCAACTCTGATGGGTTCTATTGGCTGGAATTACATCTTTATACTTTTTTTAGGGGAGGGGAGTGTTTGAGGTTTTTTATTCCAAAAGTAAACCAAAAAAAATGTCCTTGTTTGTTAACTTTAAAATCCTTAGGATACAAGACTCTTACTATAATTGTGGCAGATATATAACAAATGTCTTTATGCATTTATAATATGCTACCAAAAGAATGTATTATTCTTAGGCACCCTCATCAGACTCACTTTTATTCTACTGCAGGTAAAGCTAAGCTTGTAGTTGGTTGCTGAAGGACCAGAAATTTGCTCATGAGGTTGCACGGCTCCAAGAGTTTTCTAGAGTTGCCCCTAGTCTCTGTAATGGCTTTCCTCGTCCTGTTCGGCTTGCTCCTATTTTCCCCTACTATTCGGCTTGCCTACTAATCTTCCTCAGTCTCCTAAAACCCTCCCTACTTCCCACCATTCTATATCCCCCTATTGTGTTACTTTCCCTACCTCCTAGATTGTAAGCTCTTCGGGGTAGGGTCCTCTACTCCTCCTGTGTCACTGTCTGTAGCTGTCTCTCATTTACAACCCCTATTTACAGCGCTGCGTAATATGTTGGCGCTAAATAAATCCTGTTTATTATTAATAATAAGGTTGCCAGACCTCTGCAGAGAGTTCACCCTTTCCATACAGAAAAAGCTCATCCTTTGCACGATGGCAAGCAACAAACCTGACAACAAAGTGGAGGCAGTAGACCACCTTCAAAATGTATTTATGGTTGAAATATTAGATTCGAATGGACTGACCCTTTAAGAAAAGTCTGCTGAGGACACAATCACTTTCATTATTTGGCCTGAACTGTTAGCGTTTATTTCGGTTGGCTGTGCTGTACATATCACCATACCAACGACGACTAATGAAGGGATGCTGAAAGTTCTCAGCTATTCCTGGACTCGTGGCGAATTTGGGGAAGTCCGGACACCACGCTAGAAATGATTAGGACAACATAATAAGCAGCTTTTCATCTGTCCGGAGGAAAATAAAAACCGGATCCACAACGTCATAACTGTGTGATTTCCGCGTTCTATATTCGCTCAGCCGGACGGTAAAAAGAGAAAAAAAACGCAGAAATTCAAACAGCTGGTATGGAGGTTGTTTGAAATAAAACAATGTATAAATAGTATAAAAATAGGAAAGATTTAATTTAATGCGTTCGGATTTTGATTTCTAATCAAGACTTCCTGCAACATTTGTTTTTTGGAGCTCCAAATCTCTTTATTGACGTGGCAAGCTTCAGGCTACGTACAAATGTCAGATGATTCTCATCAGATAATCGTCTCAGGGCTGATATCGGACAGAAATCTGGCGTGTGTACAGTGCTTGTTGTCCATTGTTCCGACGACCGTCCTGGCGGATCCACGGACAATAAATGATCGTAATGAAAGTGAAGGGGAGAGAACGCAGAAGCTCTGTCGTTCTCCCCTCTTCATAGAGCAGAATGGTGCTGTATCTACAGAGCTCGTTCATGCATCGTGCAGTCTTTTTTCATTAGAAAGGATTGTGAATTATACTTTCCAACGACAATTATTGCACGTACCCAGCCTTAGTTTGGTCCCAGGCAGCCTGCACCCTGTAGTTCCCCTGCATGCTGGCCTAGAATTCTGAGATCTCTCTACCTGTTCAATAAAGATAAGATTTCATGCCTGAGAGTCTGAAATCTTTTGTCTCAAGTTTCCTTTTGTTGAAGGACCAGCCCAAACACATCCTTCCCACGTGCTCATCATCTACCTGCATACAAGAGTTTGATTCCTGCAGCCGTGCCTCCCCCCCAGTTTCCAAAGGAGGCCCATGCAATGGGAACGGAGCAGATATCCCAAAGATTTCTTTACTGAAATTAACTTTTCCATGACCGAGACAAAAAAAACGCGTTACGTATCACTTTTATCTTCCTTTTCCATGAAGCTTGGCATCAGACCCATATCCTTGGAGAGAATGCATAGCCTCCTCTATCAGATAGCGAGCACCTGTATGCAGAAAAATCTGCTGCCTTGACTCATGCAGGAATTTTATCCTAACCAGGGAACTTTTTAGGGGGAATTAGAACCTGATGTAAATGTAAAGATAGCTGGAGGAGTTATGGAAGCCAGGAAATTTGGACTGGATGTATGCATTAAGTATGGAAGCAAACGGAGTCATGTGTCCTGATTCCTGAATTTAATGACAGGTCCACTTAATTAATGTTTTGACCAGTTTATTTAGATCAGTGTACCTTAACCTTAAGCAATTTGTGCTTCCCAGGTCAGACTAAGTGACACAAATGATTTGTAAGAGTGACAAGCAATGTAAGAGGAATTCTTCCCACTGACCACCACATTAATGTACTGTGAGCTTTGGATATAGAAATTATAGCAGGGGTTCCCTGAAGACCTGAAAGTTATTTCAAGCGTTCCACCACATTAAAAAAGTTGAGAAAGACTGCTATGTATATGATACCCCACATTTTTATTTAAAAAGTTGCAAATTGAGACCACAAAACAGCCACCCTCCCCTTCGTATCACAGCTTACTCGTTCGGGGCCGACTGGCTTTTAAAATTCAGACCCTGAACCCCAGCAAGTTCCATAGACGTTGATGATCCAATCCCGTTACAGACTGTTTATTCCAATTATATATGCTTGCATGGCCAGAAACAATACAAGCATTCAGCAGGGCCTGCGAAATTAAAAATAAAACACAACCGCAAGTGAGAAAATTAGAGAAATAGAGAAAATAAACATTGCTGACGTCCTCCTATACCAAAGTACTTCGCAGTTAAAAAAAAATTCAAAAAGTTTATTTTTTTCCGGAGGATGTGATTTTAGTGGAAGTAAAAGATACTTCAAAGGGACTTCTCTTATCTTCATTCCAGGAATCCTTTTGTTTTATTTGGCTGGATTCTCAACTTGGCAACTCGACTGCTCAAAAAAAATTGATTGGGTATTTTAAAGAAGGATGCTTCCTCGCTCAGGAAGCACCGGCAGAGGTTGCCATGGGTAAACTATAATTCTGCAATCTATGTGGAGGGATTTAAATAAATATATATTTAAATACTTTATATTAATACAGCCTGGTGGGAGGCTGTCACCAGATCTTGCGCCCGCGCAGTGTGAGATCCAGTGAAGTAGCCAGAAGAAGAAAGAAAATGGACGAAGATGGCGGCATCCGGCTCTTCCGCCGCAAGACAGATTACAGGGCAGCGCGGGACCCAATCAAGGAAAGCCCAGGAGGGATGGGGAACTCTGCGGAAGTAAAGGTAAGTGAGTTTTTTTTAGTTTATGTTTTTTGTTTTAGTTTATTTATTAATCATGGCGCTCAAGCTAGGAAAAATTGCCTGTCAGCACCTAGCCAAAGATCTCTATCAATTCACCGGAAAGGTCTTTTTTATTTATTCTGGTGTCAGCGACCCCGGACATTCTCTCGAATTTCCCATCCCGGCACACAAACAGCACCCCACCGCCGCCCCACCCCGCGCCGTCTTGCTTCAGACAAGCGGGGTTAAGCTTCTCAGCCTATTCTTTGTTGTTTTGACTTTGACGATTTATGCAAATCAGATGTTAATTAGAGTAATTGTAACTAAATTCACGCTGGTGTAAACCGTCTCCTTTTGGTGGAGGAGTGTGGGAATGGAGGGCCGGCGGAGCCTCGGCAGCAGCTGGGCCGACTCAGCCCCAAATGGAGAACACATTCCAGCGCTTCACTTTCATGTCTTCACAATCACTGTTTATGAGGTGATAACATTTTTACAAATACCATCATTTTTGCTTTTTTACATCGTAAGTGACAGACTGACGTTTTACAACTGGCTGGCTGAAAACAAGAATCGGGGCGCTCCATCTTCAACGCCCATTAAACGCTGAATAGAAAATTCACATGCTAATGAGCTGTCGGGTGGGGGGAAGGCGAGGAAGAGAAGGGGGGGTGTTCCCGAAAAAGTTTTAATGAAACGCTACACACAGTCTGATGAGGGGAAACAAAGGGCCGGTACACCCGGGATCACTTCGAAGTACCCCTTTCCATTAATCAAACTGGGCTATTTAACTCGGCACAAAACCACTTCCTTATTCCCCCGACGGCTGATGGGTCCACGAAAAAGGAAACATTGTCACAATTTGAACGTTTCCACATTGCATGGTCCAGATTGTAACAATCTGTATAATGAGCCCGTTACAGTACACACAGAGATTGTTGATTCTGTGCAACCACCGTGAGATGATCTGTTCACATGGAGGAAGTTGGGGGCTCCAAAAACTTTTTATATCCCTAGAAACATTTCAGCTTTTTTTGACAAAGATGCAGGGAAATTGCAGGAGAAATAATAAAAAAATGTTAAAAATGCTTACAATTTCTTGTATTATTTAATACAAATTTAATATATAACCCAAAAGGATATAAAGGCATAAAGTGTCATTAATATCATGGGTTTAAACATGAAGATGGTCTGAGTGCATAATCTTTAGATTTATTAAGCTTATGCAGGTCAGGGGTCTGCCCAGTGTTGTCCCCAGCTCCTTTTAGCTGGGCGCAGCACCCAGCACTTTTACAATGTTTCTGGGTGGTTACTAAAAAGTTGGGTCACAATACTAGGCCACCACCTGCCTACAGTCACCTATGGTAGTAGATCCCTAGCTTTCACCTGGAAGTTTCACCACCAGTCTTCCCTGATGTCCACCTTATGTTAGTGATGGAAGAGAATATCGAAGATAAGAATCCGCTGAGTGTGTTAAATGCACTGCACACCTCCTGACTACATGAGAACAAGAAATAATGTGTTTAAACCACAGGGCCTTTGTGTTCACAAATAACAACTTAACAAAAGACATATTGTTGCATTAGAACAAAAGTTGAAAGCGATGAGTCAATCTCTACTGCATTACTGGATAAGGATAAAGATAATGGTCTGCAGTATTTTTTTTTTTTAGGGTGTCGTTAGATATCAGTTAACTGTCTGATTTCAAAGTTATTTCCTGTATGAAGAATAACAAAGAGCCTGTAAAAGAAATGGAGCCTATCCATACACAAGAGAGCAATGACATCACTGAGAATGCGGCCAATCCATTAAATAGAAGCTGGTGACATCACTGAAGTAAAGGCTATCCATTCACAAATGACCAGTGACATCACTAAGAATGCAGCCTATCCATTCACTAGAAAATGGTGACATCACTGAACAAACAATACAGCCTATCCATTCAATACAGACCAGTGACATCACTAAGAATGCAGCCTATAGATTCACTAGAAAATGGTGACATCACTGAACATACAGGCTATCCATTCATTACAGACCAGGGACATCACTAAGAATGCAGCCTATACCTTCACTAGAGAGCAGTGACATTACTAAGATCTCAAACCATTTACTAGGGGCCATTTCATTACATAGGGGCCATTGACATTACAAATGTGCAGCCAATTCAATCACTGGAGACCAATGACATCACTGACAATGCACCCTATACATTCACTAGAAAATAGTGACCTTATTATTATTATTATTATTATTATGAAACAGAATTAATAGCGCCAACATATTATGGAGCGCTGATATCACCAGGAATTTACTAGATACCATTGACATCACTAAGAATGCAACATATTTATTCATTAAAGGCCAATGACATCACTGAGAATTTAGCCTATACATTTACCAGAAACCAGTGACATCACTAACAATGCAGCCTATCAGTTCACTAGAAAAAAAAGTGACATCACTGAGAATTCAGTCCATCCAATCACTAAAGACCAATGACATCACTAAGAATGCAGCCTATCAATTCATTAGAGACCGGCGATCTCACTAAAAATGCAGCCTATCAATTCACTAGTAAACAGTGACATCACTGAGAATGCAGCCTATCCAATCACTAAAAACCAGTGACATCACTGAGAATGCAGCCTATCCAATCACTAGAGACCAGTGACATCACTGAACACACAATACAGCCTATCCAATCACTAAAGACCAGTGACATCACTGAGAATGCAGCCTATCCAATTATTAAGACTGATGACGTCACTAAGCATACAGCCTATCCATTTTAGTAGAAAATGATGTAATCACAGAGGATTTGCTACAGACTGGTGAGTTAATTGAAATTCAGAAATGTACACGTTTGCATACGATATCATAAATGTCTCTCTTCATAAAGACGGAAATACCCTTTCATTTTCTATGGTAAGGAATCTGCAGATTACAGGAAACTCACAGCTATGCTTGAACAACTTCAAATGTTAAGATAATATTCCATGAGTCATCTTGACTTTAACTTTCAATTTGTCCCTAGAAGAAGCTCAAAGAGATTTTTCCTGTAAAATGTTACACCAATTAGTATCCAGTAACATGCAGAACACAAGTCTCACCCATCACTTCAGTATAAAAAAAAAAAAAAAAAAGTTAATTAATTGTTTACTGCAAAACAAACCATTCTACCAGGGGGGGTCACAGGTCAATGCCTGCAGGTCAAATACTTGGTGCTTTCCTTGTTTCACGGTTAATTGACCAATTTGTTGGCTTTCTCCAGCACTAAATATTGATGGTTTTATTGCCCTGGGAGACTGACCTTTCAGATTTACGGCCCACTCATAGACAAAAGATAAAAGTCTGGTGAAATGTGTGATTTCCAGGGGACATTCCTTTATCTAAGATTGCCGGTATTAAAGATCAGTAGCGCTGGAAATTCTGCTGTTTTTTTTTTTCTTTTTTAATCCCTATTCTTGAATATTCTTCAAAATGTTCAAAATATGCCAGTGCATTTCCTTTAACCCTAACAATATATAGAATACTATTTATAAAAAAGGAAATCTGACAATTTCGGGTGGAAATCCACCAGGCTTATTAGTTTCAATGGCAATAATTGATTCCCACCAGTGAATGTTTGAGGGAATGTCAGATTCCATCTCTTATATATAAAGTCCATAGTGTCCTACTATTTTTATGTACACTTCTAATGTCAATGTTACTGTTTTTGAGAAATGTTTCATAAAATCATTCAGTCTTGAAACATTATGTAGACAGCAATGGTTGACCATTGCTGGATAGACATCTGGATAGACAGGGCGACCATCAGAGATGGACAAGGGGTATTTCTGGACATGACCCTGACCAAAAAGAGCTTGAGATCTGCAA
Organism: Pyxicephalus adspersus; assembly: GCF_032062135.1. Lineage (NCBI taxonomy): Eukaryota > Metazoa > Chordata > Amphibia > Anura > Pyxicephalidae > Pyxicephalus > Pyxicephalus adspersus. The sequence goes on along the minus strand of NC_092865.1, from coordinate 5,678,579 downwards.
TGCTTGAAATTTTAGCCATAAGTGAGGTAGACCCAGGAAGTATACCCAGTATGGAGCCCATAAGGGTCTGCTCAGAAAACCCACCATATCTTCTGAGAGCTCTCCACTGACTGAGCACATTCCAATGGGAGAGGTTGGAAGGAAGGACCCCAAACATAGAGATTTTTCTCCAATACCAATCAGGAAATGCTGAAAGCCTGGTCAATATTGAGCTGTCATATGAAATAAATGGCCTTGATTTCACTTTGGCCTTCATATAGTGCACAGAAGCCTGGCCCACATATTTGAACATATGGCGAAGCAGGCTGTGGTGTTCCCTGGTTCCACTCCCACCCTGAACTCACGGATGGTTTAAGACAAAACGAGGCCCTGTGCAAATATGATATGGGAGCCCCAAATGCACAGCTTTCCAGCCCCTTGTCCTGACAGCTTAATGTCCCTGCCATTGAAATAGGCTCAGGGGAAGACCTCCATCTATTGCCCACCTTGCTTGACCCTAAAACCCGCCCTGTTCATTATAACCGTACAGAACCACAGCCAATGTGAGCTGACTTGCAGAACCTTTTTTTTATATAAATCAAACCCTATTCATTAAAATCTTTTAAACAAAATAATGCAATTCCAAAGTTGTTTCCAGCCTAGTAAACTCTGCAGCTTTCATTAAAATAATACCTAATCATCCTACAATGCAGGCTCTTGTTTCAGAACCTACAGGTGAGGGGTGACCTGGTATAAGAATAATGAAAGTTAAACCAAAACTTCTGATTTGCATTTTGGTGACTTTACAAACACTAAGGTCACTGGTCAGCCAAGAACCCAGCATTGTTAGAAACTCTAATGAATCTCGGCCAAGACACTATGGGCCTGATTTATTAAAGTTCTCCAAAACTGGAAAGGATACATTTCATCAGTGAAGCTGGGTGATCCAGCAAATCTGGAAAGTCATTTGCTATATGTTTGTTGTTTGCTTTATTATTTAATTGTTTGCTAAATGTTTTGAATCCTGGACCAGATCCATTCCAGATTTGCTGGATCACCCAGCTTCACAGACGAAAGTGTAACCTCTCTAGCCTTGGAGAGTTTTAATAAATCCATACACCATTGTGTATGGAATTTGCATGTTCTCCCCGTGCTTCCACTTCCTTCGGGCACTCCGGTTTCCTCCCACATCTCCGAAACAAACAGTGGTAGTTTGCTTGGCTTGCCCCCAAAATAGGCCTTGGACTATGTGAGCTGTTCTGAATGACAGTTAATGACATGACCTTGTAAAGTGCTGCGTTATATGTTGGTGCTATCTATAAAGACATAACAATAATAGTAATAAACGCCAATTTCTGTGCATCTGCAGGTTCCTTGTAGTGTTTTTAGTATCTCCATAACAAAACAAATAACATTTTTTTGTTTTAGCATCACCGATTCTAAACATGCCACCAAATCGCTCATTATCCGATCCAATATTTCCCAATCACCTATAAAGCAACGTTAACAATTCCTGAGCCGCATAAAGCAATGGTAATGACACAAGTGGCGTTATAAGCCTTATATATGTTGAGTCATCCTCTAAATGTTCATTGCAATTTGCAATTATTTTTCAGTCCTTTATAGACTGTTCTCCGTCGCTTTTTACCCTTCCGCTGGCAATATTTATTACGTGCCGCTTTTTTTTTTTACGAGAGAAGATTCGAGCGGCTTGGGAAAATGAAGCGAGCGAGGGGACGAGCTCTGCGGATTTGAAATAGCCATTTAGCCAAATTGCATACCTGTGCTGTGTCAGCTATACAAGACATTCATCTCGTTCCATTGGTCTAATGGATAGCAATTGAATTTAATTAGCAAAACTACTCAGAGATACAGCGATGGCGTGCGTAAAGTAATGAAATATTCCTTCCTTTTTTTTCTTCTTCTTCTCCCCCTCCATCTCTCTAGAAAGATCTTTATCACGTCCCCCTGTCAAAATATTAAAACCTTATCGAAGGCCCTTCGGACCGCGACAAACTCGCCGGGGGTGTTTCCGAACGGTTACGGACTCGTCTGCGGGCCCAGGGCAAATAAAAATGATGGTTTCAATGTTAAACGCTGTATAGATTCAATTACCAGAATGTCCCCATTAAAAGCGCTTTTATGGTATGAATAAATGCAAATCCTTCTCAGCGGATCGATACCTGGACATAATTCTATAGTTCGCCTAGGAAAAAAAAAGGATAGGCCTATAAATTATTTTCCTCTTAGAAGAAAGAATTAGGCAAAAAAAAAATTGAGATACAGATACTGCTCCACAGTAACTTTTTATGAATACTCATTAACCCTCTGTGACCTGCTGGGCGTTGTGGAAGTTACAGAACATTCCAGAGATTGCAGACAGCTAATGCATCAGCAAGAAAAGGCAAGAAAAAAAAACATGTCACGTTTAGTTCAAAGTGTACCTGTCATCTAAACAAAGCAGAGATAACCTGGGTGACACTATATATGACAAAGTCATATGCAGTTCTCTCCCTAGCCCCTTTTAGCCAGGCGCACATTTCAGTAACTATATATCTGTTTTTGGGTGGTTACAATACAGGGGCCACCACTCGCCTACAGCTTCTTCCCACGCAGCCTAAATACATTTCTGGGGAGAATATTGATATGGTTTAGGTAGTTTGGGATTTTATCGCATTGTGCACCTGATGGTCTTAGCACCCATATATGAACCAAAGCAGGTAGGTGTGATCCTTGCTTCCAGCCATGACTCTAAGTTCATTATGGCCTTACAATGGAACATGAGAGGGAGGTTGCAAAGCGCAAACCTTCCTAACTTAGCCTTGGGAAGATATTTAATTCAATACATTTAATTGAATATATTTATCATCTACAAAGGAGGACATATTCACTTGGATTACTTTGTGTTCCAAGTAGTTGAAGTGATGAGACATGAAGTTCATAGACTTGGAGTTAGGGTATGTACACACGTAAGTCTTTTGTCTTTGGAAAGGATCTTTCACGATCATTTCCAATGACAAAAGACTGAAAGATGTATGATCATGTACATACAATCTGCTCTATAAAGAGAGGGGGGGTATATCCCGCTGCGCTGTCTCCCCTTCACTTTGCATTGCGGTCATTCATCGTTGTTAATAGATCCGACAAGATGGATCCATGAACGATGTTGGACCGCCCCTGTACACACGTCAGATTCTCATCCAATACTAGCCCTGAAGCGATAATCAGACGAGAATCATCTGATCTGTATATGTAGCCTTAGACAAATCCCAGGGATCAAGATGCCAAGGCACAAAGATAAGAGCTGAGGGCTGACATCGGCCTAGGCAACACAGATAGATGGAGTTTGGTGAGATGAACCACCCAATGCATTCTACAACTTTTAATCCTTAAGACTTTCTGTCTTGAGATACAACAGGAAATGAGGAAAGATCTCTGCAAAGTATGGAAAATACAACTTAAATTATTAAATTTTCCAACCAGTCCATCCTCCCCATGACAATCATTTGGGACAAACGGGCAGTGAATCTCCCCAGTGGAGGCACAGACCACAAAAAAAGATTTAGCAAGAGTTCTGCCTATTTCCTTCTCTCCCAAAAAAAGGAAAAAAGTTGGCCACACCAAGGAGATGTTTTCCCTGGCCATATCAGGTGGAAGATCTGCCAGCAAATAATACTGCTTTATTATAGGAATGAATGAATTTGCTTTGATAGACCGTCAGATGCACAATCCTTTGTCCTCAAACAGCATTAGCAAATAAAATCCTGGTAACCAGGGTTAAATGTTCCTTCTTCATCGTCAACTGTCAGCCGGGAATTCCTCTGCCTGTGCGAGGCGAGGGCGAGACATTGGTAACCTTGCTTAACACCGGGTTACGTACTTACAAATCCCCGGAGTCTGTCTCTCATGCAAGGAGACAAAGTCGAACCTTGCTAGAAACAAATGAGAAAAGGTACCTTGGGGGGTTATGACATCAAGAAACAAAGACCAACAACACAAAGACAATTATTGTGTGGCACCTGGGAAATCGGATGGAGGTGGCAAACAGTCATCAGAATATGCTGGACATGGGCAACATAATGCAGGAGGAGATTGGCTGCTGTCATGCAGGAATCTGTATATCAGTGCTGAACACTTGCAGCGTGCCACCAAATAGAGGTCTCTTTGTTCCCGGTCATCTTCAAGGTCAAATACACACAAGGAACTGCTGTGATTGGGGCTCAGTGACATCATGGACTTCTACTGCATTGACATTCTGAATTGCAACAAAATGGTCCTTGGTAGATATAGGTAACTTGAAGTGGTTCTCTTATGTCCTTAGTTGGGTTCCAAGAGTGGCCACCCGCTAAATACAGATTGAACATTATGGGCCTGATTTATTAAAGCTCCCCAAGGCAGGAGGGGATATACTTTCATCAGTGAAGCTGAGTGATCCAACAAACCTGAAAGGGATATAATCAAAATCATTTGCTGTTTGTTAGCAAAAGTTTTTAATCCTGAACCAGGTCCATTCCAGGTTTGTTAAATCACCCAGCTTTACTGATGAAAGTGTATCCTCTCCTGCCTTGGAGAGCTTTAGTAAATCAGGTCCTATGTGAGAAGGAAAAGGATAGAAGGTTTTTTTTCAAGGGCCACTAAATGAGTGCGTAATGGTACAATCCGTAAAGTTTTACAAGCTATAAACCAATATTCATGAAGTAGGCTAGTATAACATATAGATAATATGCCAATTAAACACATATTTTTGTGAAACAATAGATGTCACACGATACCTATACAGTTTATAATTCTATATTGACCAGAGATTAGGATTAAAGTATACAGAATTACTCCTAATGTCATTATCAAGAGAGAAAGAAAAATAAAGGTTTCTTATTCCTGACATGTTTCGCCTATTAGGCTTCTTCGGGGGTATTTATGGAGACCAATGGAAAATGTATTATAGGAAGATGTCATATGTATGATAATGATACTAGATCTTCTGGAACAGAGCTCAACTTAATTTAGGATGGATAGCTCCTGATAGAGTAGATCAGCAGGAGTCTTATAACCTAAATGATGATTATCAAAAGGGTGATGGATTCCTTTACGGAACAGCATAAGGGGGTGGTTGTAAGAAGCAGCTGAAAGGTTGGAAGATATATATTTTCTAAAAAATGGGCATCATTCAATCATGGTTTCTTGTAACATTTTAACTGGATGAGTACTAAAAATTCAACTTACAAAACGTAGCATTCTTGTCCAAAATATGCAAAAACATACATTTGGATTTTGTCCATGAGAGATTTATGGCGACAGACAATGTGGGCTTCCTTACATAAATACTTGCTGTCTTTTATGGTGTCATTGTGGTTCCTTTGAGTGTAATACCTTGCCTTAAATTAGTTATGATCTCACTTCAGTGTTTCCCCAAGCCCCCTTCAGATGGGTGCACCACCCGGTACTTTTCAGTAACCACCCGGTTGTTTTTGGGTGGTAACTGAAGCGTTGGGTCACAATACAGGGACTGTCTTCAGCCTAAATTTCTGCGTTGAACACTGCATTTTGTTGTGATTTCACTTCCCACTTGTCACTGGTCAAGGACGTAGAAGGTAACAAACTTTTGGAATGAGACCAACAAAAGCACCTCACCAATGTCAAGCTATGTACTAAATATCTTTCAGCAAACTTGGTTTCTATCAATGCACCTGGCTGCACCCCAATACATGCATTTCCCATTCGAAGGCCAACTGCCTTTTAAAATCAGAACATTTATTGTCCTATCTTCGGCAGAAACTTGGATGTTCCTTTTGCTTCCTAAAAACAAAAACAGACAAATCTAAACACGTGCACGAGGGCTGATGGCGGAATGAAGAAAGAGAATAGAAGATTAATCTCGGCTCCTTACCTCAAGGCTACTTGTGGCTACAGAACAAGAGAAAAGAGAAGACGCTGCACACGTCCACCCCACGCCACCGAGATTACTGATACTACAATGTAACGCTACAAAACTACAACACAGGCTGAGCCCGATGTCCTGGAACACAACAAATATTTTATGCCTGGTTCTCAGGATCTTCTGTCCTCCATGATAACTTTATTCTAATTTGACTGAGGAGAAACTAAGTGGTATCATTCAACTCACCGAAGGGTCAGGGGTATCTTGGGATAAACCCCCAAAAATGACAAGTTAGTATTTCTATTGTCCCATTCACAATCTGAGGGCTGTTTGGTTCTAGTAATGTGTTCCTTGGACCCCAAAAGCAAGTAGTCAGTGCACCAATGTTTAAATGGGCTGTAATAGCAGACTATCTCAAGCAGTCTCATGTAATATAGCCAGAGGCTGTAAAGGTTTACTAAGAGTCTACAACCATTCCTGTACCATTTAGCATGTACTGTAATATGCCCGCAGTCTCTGACCATCTCCTGTAGTATGTCTGCAGTCTCTGACCATCTCCTAAAGAAAAAATCCTGCACAATGCCGGCATTGCAGCGATGAAATTTTCCCGGCAGGCTGCAGACAATAGCTATCTTGTTGGCAAGCAACGCACCACAAAGGGGCCTTTCTCAAAAGTCACTTGAAACTAGCCGAAAAAAAGTGCAACGCTGCCCGCTGAAACAAAACCACAGCTTCATCCCGCTTCAAAACGCACCCAGTTCACAGAATCCCCACCAAGAAATTAACCCCTGCCGCAGCACGCCTGGTGTACCCCGCAGTCGCATTTGATTATTTGTAGTGTAAACTGTAATGCGTCACAATTTTTGATTTAAAAACTTTCAAAAAAGACCAGAAATGGATGACATGTTAAAGGGGAGCTCTGATGAGAAATCTCACCCACACATGGCATTAAGAACCTTTCACTTATAAACAATGGAATGCTAGTACACAGGGACCGATGATTGTGGGTCCAATCTGGATCTAAAATTTGCACAATTTTTACAATTTTTTAAAACTCTAGCTATCCCTAAATCTAGACAATGAATAGAAGGAAGAAAGGGGAACCCGGTGCTTGTTAAGTCTCATTAAGAAGCATTTGGCAAAAACCCAATTGTGCGGGTCTCCCCGGGGCCACCGTACTCTCCCGTCATCTGTCGATGGCGACACCAGGACTGGAGAGGTGGGCTCATGCTGTGCCGAGGAACGGCCCTTCCCCAGGTGTTTGCGGGGCTAATCCCAGCTCAGGAAATTCTACACTTCACCAATCAATTTATAGGAAGGGCAGGTGCAGGGCCCCCTGTAGTCACCGACTCCTTTAATGGAGGATTGGCATTGGTTACAATCAAGATTTAACCCCTTGTGGGCAACCCCTTAGTTTGGCCCATGTCTAGATTCCCATACAGCAGCCTTTGGTTTTACTTGGCTTTGTCAGAGATCTCTATTAATTCCGCTAATCCTTTTTACAGAACTTCAACATTTTGCTACTTCAGTTACATTCCTAAAACAGGAACAGGTTTTCACTTCCCCATTCTGTAATGAGCAAATTGATTACTGGCAGTTCACATGAGGACAATACTGAGACCCTTTATTGCACAATATTTGCCCCAAGCCATTGCAAGATTAGCCACATACATTACTGCTGCATCCTAATCCAGTCATATTGTCAATTTGTTTGTGATTGAATTAATTGCACAAGAAATTGATCAGTTCTCCCATACACTGCGTTATATCTTACAAGGTGTGCATAATATGAACACAAATGGAAGACAAAAGCATGAGTGTATCTCACTATTACAATGTGGGCAGATTGAAATCTATGGCCAGCTCCAATCTAATTTCATGTGCACTGCAATCCTTCTGCAATCTAATGCAAAAAACAGTGGAACTGCAAACCTAGATTTTTTGGAAAATACAAAGCCCTTTGTTGGATAAGCTGCACATCTCTGGAACCATAGGAAACTTATGGAGAAACAAGCATGTGCACATGAGAGCCATATAAAAACAATTGCAAATAAAATGTGACCGATATGTTTCATTTTGATAGATAGAGTTGGGAAGGGTCTGGAACTCCATACAAGAAACCAACCAGGGTGATGGCCTTGGAGACACTGGGCCTGATTTATTAAAGCTCTCCAAGGCTGGAGAGGATACACATTCATCAGTGAAGCTGGGTGATCTAGCAAACCAGGAATGGATCTGTTCCAGGATTGAAAACATTTGTTAACAAATAGCTAATGTCTTTAAGAAAACCATTAGAAGTTTACTGGATCACCCAGGTTCCCTGATGAAAGTGTATCCTCTCCAGCCTTGGAGAGCTTTAATAAATCACCCCCAATGTCAGAGCGGGCCTATCACTATGACAAGACCTATTTAAAGCACAGCTTTCAAATACAGAGAGCTGATAAGGTGTAATAAAGTTAATTATGGTTTGTATTTACAACATAATTAGTTACTGGATGCCTTCTGTTTAAATGTAATTAACTAACCCAGGTTTATCCCAGTGATGGATGCAGCCAGGCCACAGACATCAACATTCAAGCCTTTTACTAGAAGATAAATGGGGCTGATTTACTAAAGGTATGTAGGCTGGGAAAGGAATAATTCACTTAGCTTAGTGAATGTGGTGAAAACTCAGTTTGCAAAGAATACCCAATCACGTGCAAAGAAATCTAAAATATATAGGATTTTTCCTTGCACGTGATTGGAGGTTTGGAGTCAGCACTGCATAAATTTTCAAAATTAGGCGAAACCCCCCATGCAATCTGATAATTAACTCTGTGAACAGCCCAGATTTCCTCAGTATATTAGCCCTGATGTGAAAGACATGCATTGCGACACAGGTTGACATTCGAAAATCCCGCAACCAGAGGAGTGCCAGATTTTCGAAAATCCTGGATTTTTTACAATTATATATGCTGTATATATTTAACAGAAAATGACTAGCTGTAGAGTCCTTTAAATAGATGCTGAATCCATAATGGGAGTATACAACAGCAAATAAATGAGAAGGAATGAGCAGGAAAGCACGTGGAAGCAAGACCCAACAGGTGATTCTACAATACAGCGCCATCAAAACATAAACGGCGCCTCCAGAAAACAAAATTGTAAATTGAAATCTGAAGCAACCGGATTATCGATGGCCGGATTTTTGAATCTCAACCTCTATTGTGTGTCATAGTGCATATGTTATTGCAGTGCAAAGGTGGGCTTGGGGCCACTTTACTTTTTTGTGGTGTGTTACCATGCGTCTGTGCTCTCCCCAGACCCTTTTAGCTGGGCGCACCACCCGGCACTTTTCAGTAATCACCTGGCTGTTTTTGGGTGGTTACAGAAGAGTTGGGTCACAATACAGGGATGCCACCCACCTACAATTTCCTCCCACCCAGCTTAAAAAAATTCTTGGCCCGTAATGAGAGGGTTCACTAAGCCATTCAAAATTAAAGAAGCCCCCAATGCACCCTATCAGACCAAAAACAGAAGATCACCATTTTTTTTTAACACAACCTGTGTTTTTCTGCACTGGGGCGCCATTCAACACGAGTAGGTTTTCCTAAAAGTGTAGCTGTGTTTTTTAATTCAACATAAAACAATATTGATTGGCACCGCAGTGGCTCAGTGGTTAGTACTCTGGTCTTTGCAGCCTAGGTCTCAGGTTTGAATCTCAGCCAGGACTCTATCTGCATGGAGTTTGCAGGTTCCTCCTGTGTTTGCATGGGTTTCCTTGGGGTACTCTGGTTTCCCCTCACATTCCAAAAACATGCAGTTAGGTTATTTGGCTTCACCTAAAAAATTCTCCTTAGACTGTGGTAATTACATATAATGATATTACATATAAAGAGTGTGGGCCCCTTTGAGGCACAGCTAGGTACATGACTATGGGCGTTGTACAGGGCTGTGTAACATGTCGGTGCAATGCAAATACTATGTAATAATATTAATAGAAATTGAAGGGGGCTGATATGTAGTTTTTCCAGATGGTGCAGCTGGTGGGTGCAGTGAGGCCACCAGTGGCCATGATAGGGTGCAATGGTAGCCCCTTTATTTTGAATGGTTTAATGAACCCTCTCGACCCTCTCAACAGGCAATGCATGTTATGTGCCATAACACAACACGGTAACCTTTGTGTTGTAGTTACAATAAAAAAAAATATGTAATATCTGACTTTTCCAACCCAAAAGCCCAATGAGCTAAAATATCATTTTTGGGCTGACCTGTCAGCCAGGGGGTCACTGGTTTGCGGTACAGTAGTGAACCCGGATGTGCCAATTTTTGTTTTTAAATGTTTCAGAAAAGAATAGCTCAGGGTTTCTACAAAGCTGCAATGCCAGCAGCATAAAACGAGATCTCCTCCTCCTGACAAAGCACAACTGGAATTCCTGGGCCAACTACCACTAATGGGAAACTGTTTAAGAAGAGCGCTGTGCAAACCACAGCGTTTGTTGTGGTCAGTGAAGGACAGTCTGCTTCACTCCAGCAAAGTTGGGCTACTTAAAAGTTCCCAGGCAGCAATGTGCGTCCGGCTTCTGCCAACAGAAGCTCGGTGGGCCATAATCGATTGCAAATGTTCTTTAAGGCTGTGGATCTAAACAGATACATTGTAATCAAGAACACAATGTTTCCAGGATAATGCAACCATACTATGCTGCAACAAAGAGAGCCTTCTGGGGGAAAGTGAACAATTCCTGTGCAAAATTTGCAGAATTTCCTTTCATTTAGCACAAAATTCTCAATTTTGTGCAAAATGAAAGGAAATTCTGCAAATTTTGCACAGGAATTGTAACCATTGTTCTAAATTTTGCTCATAGGAGTAAAATGCGACAGCCCGATACCAAGCATTTCCTGCCCGCAGTATCCGATCAGATTGCCTTTTTCCTGTTTGTGGTTTTTTTAGAAGATATAAGAAAGAACCAACGAATGGGCAACTGACATTGTCATTCATTCACAGGCTTTTGTATATGAGCTTCCTCATAACCCGTTTACAAACTGAAAGATTTCTGGGTTCCCCTAAGCAGCTAAGGAACTTCCTACTCCAAAAGTGGCCTATAGCATGCATGGAATCCTTGTATTGGATTGAAAATATTTTATTAATATGTATGTGAAATGTAAACCCCCTCCAACTTTTCTTTTTTTTGTTATACCCCAGAAAACTGAAAATCCAATAAAATCTTTGAAAATAGAAAATCTTTTATATTATTAGGAGATCCGCAAGCTACAGAATGGGAAACTTTGTGTATTTTAACCCCATCTGACACCTTTCTGGGAATTAGCATTGTCTTCCCCAGCCGCTTTTAACTGGGCGTACCACCCAGCACTTTTCAGTAACCACCCGGCTGTATTTTAGGTGATTGCTGTAGAGTTGGGACACAATACAGGGGCTGCCACCCACCTACAATTTTTTCTGGGTTCAACACTGATAGGGTTTAAACAGTTTTGGTATTTTATCAAATTGTGCACCTGACGGCTTTAGCACCCAAATATGTGGGTGTGTTCCTTGGTTCCAGCCAGGTCTCTGAGCTTGCTATGGCCTTACAGAGGAAGGTTGCACAGCACAAACAATTGGAGGATTATATCCAACTTAAAAAAAAATCTTGGTTGAACACTAATTAGCTGCCATTGTAAAAAAACAAAAATGCATTGCATGCCTGGCTGCTGCAGTCTGTCCAACTTCCAATTAATTATTATTTTCTACAATGATATCTCTCTCCCACTACAAAGGGTTGCAAAGCTATTGATTAAACAGCCATGCATGCACTGCAGCATTCACAGCACGCTCCAATCCTTCTAATAATGCACAATAAAGATGGAACATCCTCCATTCTACACCTGGTCTTCAGCTATGGCAAGGGCTCCATTCCCCCAGCGCCAGCGGCACCATCTGGGAAAGCCGCATATCGGCCCCTTTCAATCCCGTTTTATGATGAGCAGCACAGGCTGCCAAAAAAACACAGCTACACTTTGGGCACAACCTACCCAGCGTGCCATTCATCGGGCTTAATTTGTATCAAGGACAAAGGAAATATTTTATAGCCAAAAAAAAAAGGCCACTTAAAGTCGGTGCAGCAGGATTTCCTGATACAAAATACATCCAGAGGCTGACTATAAATTATATACCTCCAATTTTTATTTCTTTGGTTCCAAATGCCAAAAATGTTTCTGTCGTTTTCCAACCAGGGAAACCGTATCTTTCGCCTCCTTGCTGAAATTTGGGAGAGAAGAAAAATGGAATCCAGAAAACCCTCTCTAATGCCACATTGAAAAGGCTTATCACGGTGCTTCCGGACGGGGCTGCTCTTGAGTTATCAAAGTGGGGTCATGTGACACATGCTTGATGTGGCATCTACGCATATTTGCCAATGTATATTGAACTGAAACCTCTGCTTCTACACAAGCCTGAGGGAATTCTGTGCTGTCCACTTAGTGAATTATTTTTTCCACCTCCCTGTTTTGTTGTAAAATATCTAAGTTGCTAACCAGTTTGTTTTGCTGCTAGGACCTCTTGCTGATATGTGACGGTATGCTGTGCAACCTCCCTCTCATGCTCCTAGATGTTGGGATGAGCCTGCAGTGAGCTTGAACAGAACATGTGGTGCAAGAACCAGCAAAGAAAACACTCTATTTATAAAGCAGGGAATCTGACATTCCCTCAAACATTGGTGGAGAAACATTCATTGCCATTGCAAAACATGGACCTGGAAGATTCCCCACCAGGGAATGTTTGAGGGAATGTCTAATTGCCTGCTTTATGTGCAGTATGTGCCCAGTATGTGCCCATATATGAAACCAAAATTTCATATCATCTAGCCCCCAATTGTTCCCTCTGGCAATAATAAAAGATGTAAATAGAAGCAAAACTTCAATTGAGCTCAAAGAGCTCCCACTGATAGGTACACTCACCCAGGATTTGTTTGCTGCGGATTTAGCCGCTCCTAACAACTACCAGCCAATGGGAATACCGCCTGCCGCGTATAATAACATTCCCAATGGCTCACAGAAAAGTCTATGTTCACCCATGTAAATGTGTCTATGCATTCTCTGCAAACCTAACTAAGAACCAAAGTCACCCCAACAAATGCTATTTCTTTTGTGTAGATGGGCCCAGTGTTTGTCTAGCATTTCAATATATAGCAACCATACCCATATAGGCAGCACAAAATGAAATGAAATAAAGGTGACTACACACTCCATACATCATTACGACTTAGTTTGGTAAGCCCTAGCTACATTTACTTCAAAGGTAAGTCAAGCAACCATTCATACTTTTGCTGTATTTTGTCTCTGCTCCATATAAAAAGATGAGAGAGCACCAAGAAACAAACGGGATTCACTAGTGACTGGTGTAGCTGCCACTAAATACAGTGTCCATGTACAGCTGGTTCATTATTAATTACAAATGTAATAACGTATTAATAATAACAGCCCCATTTGCAGGATGCAACTGGCATCTCCAGGGAAAAGTAAAATATATCGGGGATTCGGGTCCTTCGCCCAAAGCTGATGCCAGTTCTGGAAGGGGCCCAGTAAGCCGCCTCGCCAGCTTCCTTTCAGACTCCCATATGCTAGCGCAAATCTCGGCTTCCTCATGCAAGGTCATAAAGGTGTCGCTCTTATAAAGCTGGATTATAATGTTTTTATCATTGAGAATCCATTGTGGGAGTAAATAAACAAAACACTGCATTATAGGTCTGCAGAAGTCAAAATTAGAAGTTCTGTGGCATTTCTCACCATGGGAGTCCGGAAGACAAATCAAAACCCAACATCTGACCCAACTTTTCATCACCGGTCATCAACTATGAGCAGAGTCAGAAAATATGGCAGCCACACTGTACATGTACTGCCAACCATGCCAACTGGATTTCTAAACACCTTAGCATACACATATATGTCGGGCAGCACAGTGGCCTTTGCAGCTCTGGGTTCCAGGTTCAGATCTTGGCCAGGGCACTATCTGCATGGAGTTTACAAACTCTTCGGTGTTTCCATGGGTTTCCTCCGTGTACTCTGGTTTCCTGCCACATTCTAAAAACATGCCATTAGGTTATTGGCTTCCCCCGAAAATTGACCTTAAACAGTGGTAATGGACATTAGATTGTGAGCTCCTTTGAGGGACAGTTAGTGACATGACCATGGACTTTGTACGGCACTGCATAATATGTCAGTGCTATATAAATACTGTATAAATATAAATAATACAGGCAATTATGGAAACCACATTGTACTTTTGTATTTGGGGACACCTGTGCCAACTAGTTTTCAAACACCTTAACATACAGGCATATGGGGATTTTCAGATGGGTTACAAGGACCAGCCAAGAGCAGGCAAATGGAATTTATTTCCTAGATAACAAACCAGCAATGGAGAAGAACCTACCTTGCTCCCTAATTATTGTGCTCCATGCACATCCAAGACTCCAAAAAAGTGTTTATGCACCTTCAGGCAACCACCTAAAGCCCAGATCCAACCCCAGGCCTATTTTGCCTATTTAATTCATATTTAAAAGCTATAATCAATAAATCCACAATCAATAAAATCCTTTCCTATTTATAGAGCGCACACGGATGTTCTTCCCTGAGCCCTCTCTCTGACGCTCTCTGTTTTCTGTGTGGGTTTGGTTCTAGAACACACACCACGCTGCTTTGCCATCAAATGCCAGTCATTTTTACAGCTGTCGAACAAAAAAATAACGTAGAAATACGAATGAAATACAACAAAAAACTAGATTTGGTGATATGTACCTACAAGTCTTAAAAGTGCAATTGATAATACATAAATAAAAGACAGCAAACACAGATCAACTAGCGTGTCTTGCTTAAGTTTTTGCAACTTAAAAAAAAGAAATGTAACAATATTTGTTGGATTTTTACAAGCGTGAAAATGTCTTGATGCAAACAGTGAGCTGCCACTAACTTGGCTTCAACAAAAGCTGCCTTGCCTGGTTCACCGAGAGGAAGAGGCTTGCGGATCAGGTGTCAGACTCATTGTTTAGTTGCCAGAAAATATATCCATCCAGTTTCGGCTGCTGCTAACTTTTCTTAACAAATCTGACCTCAGACCAAATTAAACCACTTCAAAAAGAATCCTTTTTTTTTCTTCACTCCCCTAAGACTTGCCCACGTTAGTAGCACCCACAGCTGCAATTCTCCAAGCGGTATTTCTTTGCGGTTGACTGGCTACAAATGATCAAAGGTTAAATTTTATCTCGGAGGTCAACTGCTTGGTGGCAAAGGTCGCGACCTTAACAACTTAAATGTGACTCAGGCACGTGCCTGCTTTAACTCCTCATCTCCATACTGATTGGCCATCTTTAGAGAAGTCATAAATTGTAACTTCCCACCAGCAAAAAAACATGCAAAAGACATTTGATACGTGCAAGAGAAAGTAAAAAAAAAAAAAGAACCAACAACATAAATGCAATAAATTTCAGAGCGTGGAAGTTTTACATCTGTCCTTGTTTAAGCAGATAGCAGTTCCTAATTAGTAGTCGTGCTTGTAATCCTGATCTGTGTCCTGAAGTTTACTTTAAATGGTTGGTTAAAGTGTGCCAAACTGTAACACCTTTTAAATATTCACTATCAGCAGAAGGATGTTTATTCATCCAGCTCAAATGCTTTATTTATATAAGCCGAATAATAAAGACAATTATTACTGGCTCATATTAAAAAAAAAGAATAAAGGAGGTATTGAACTTAAAGTGTGACCACTTGCAGCAAAACCCAACGGGTCGAAAAATGCCAATAAAAATAATATTTTAGTATTATTATTGATTTAAAAACAAACGTCAATATGGATAATAACTGACATGTTTATGCATTTTTTCAAAAAGTAATTTGGCAAAACTTTATAGATTATTATTAATAATATTAAAAGTATTTATTTAGCACCAACATATTACGCAGCGCTGTACAATAAATAGGGGTTGCAAATGACAGACAGATAGAGACAATGACACTGGAGGAGAAGAGGACCCTGCCCAGAACAGCTTACAATCTACAAGTAATCTTTATATAGATATATATAAAGCATTATTTTAGTAATATCTGAATCCTATGCCAAAAGCCGCGGCACCTATACAGGCCCGTTTCATAGTAAACTTGTAGATTTATCTTTTGGATATAAAATATTCAACATAAAAATGGTAAAGATATTATTTTGCTAATACAGATATATAAATGACCCGCTCTGCACTTATTTCAGTGAACCCAAATGCAATATAGCCATTGGAAAGCTCGTCAGCATTGTGCACTGGTATGCGAGCAGTTAAAAGAAACTGACACATGACAGGTGATGGTTACTGGCCGGTATTAGGACTTTATGAAGCCGGGGCATTGAATGGATCAAGTACCATGTAATACAGGCAAATAACATCATTGTTTAATCATCCAACCTACTCTGACAAAGGCTGTGGCCTACATACCAAACCAACCAACTCAGCTTCCAAACTCCAATAAAATAAGCTGAGCTTTCCGCTATATTTATTAAAATCTGGGGCGGCTACGTACGTGCTTTGCCCCTGCATTAGAATTATGATTAATTACATTACACTTAACAGTGGATTAAGCTTGCAAAATACCAGCGGATTTTCCTACGTTGCAGGAAATATATATATATATAATAGCGCAGTCCAAACTTTTTGTTTACACAAGTCTGTCCTGAAATGTCTCCTGTTCCACAGGCCGATCACACAAGCCAACAATGAAGCAACAGCGTTGTCGACAAATTAGCAAACAGGACAACATTTGCGCAGGTTGCAGAATAATGTAAATGAAGGACGGGAAAAATACAAAAGTCACCTGGAATATATTTTTTTTTCGTTATTTTTATTTTTTTTTTTTTTTGCAATAGTTTGAAACTGCAGCTGTTAAGCACCTCAAGCATAACTTGCATTGATTTATAAACTACAACTGCGTCATGGGTTGCGGATGATGGCGCTCTTACGTTTTCTCATTAGGTCGTAATTACTTAGGAGACTAGGTGGCTGACTAAAATATATATTTTTTGGCAAGAGGAACCCATCGTTGGAGTTGTATTTGCATTTATGGGACCATGGAGCGAACAGGTGGCAAAGAAGCAAGTAGCGAACTCGTGTTCAAAGTCCTTATCGGGTTTGGCCAAACTGAATACTTTTTTAACCCATCTGAATGCTTGAAACAAAAATTAGGTTCGCTGTTACGGCAAACATTTCAATATGGCTGACCTATCACTCATGAGCTGTTTCACCAATCAGGTAGAAACAATGTCCGGGCTCCCTCCAGAGGCCGGTCATATGACCAAAGCTATGCCATGGCCAAGCTCTACCTTGATTGGAAGGATATATGTTTGGATAAGACTACTGATAGGTCAGTTCTGTCTAAGCTGTGGCCCCCATGATCACTGCCACGGCACTGGTCAAGTGGCCCAGCTTTGGAGGGAGCAAGAGTTCAGCTTTCTTAGGAGAAAGTGAGCCATCCAGACCACCACGTCCTGATAGCATTCAGCCCGACTGATACAATTTCTGTCCCATTTTTGAACGCAGGTCTGTTTTTTTTTTTTATAACCCCAAGTGTCACTTTTACTTTCCAAGTTATGCAAACACAAAAGATTAAATAAGAAGAGGGCGTCAAATTTCTGGCGCCAAAATCTCTTGACAAGTATCTCATAATTAGGCCAACCTTAAAAGTTTCCTGTTGCCGAAAAAAAAAAACTGGAACCGAAACATAAAAAAAAAAAAACATAATCTGAAAGTTCAACAAGAAAAAAACATCACTTACCTGCTGAGTGTACAAAGTATGCCAAATACAAATCAAGTTCCTTCACAGAAACTCCTATGTGATGGGGCTGAACACAAAGCCCGGGGTTAGAACACTGCGGAGATTTAACAAGGCGCTCCCCATCAGTACTTTCGAGAGGGATTCCTTTAAATAAAATCACCATCACAAGGTCCAGTCTCCAGACCTTGTCCGCCTGGCGCAGGCAGTCAATTCTTCTCATTTTTCCCTTCTGGTCGGGGTT
The DNA here is from genome assembly GCF_032062135.1 of Pyxicephalus adspersus. Taxonomy (NCBI): domain Eukaryota; kingdom Metazoa; phylum Chordata; class Amphibia; order Anura; family Pyxicephalidae; genus Pyxicephalus; species Pyxicephalus adspersus. The sequence continues at coordinate 5,660,697 of NC_092865.1, read as the reverse complement.
AGACAGAACGCAACACGCAGGTTTTTTACCGGTCACGGTGAGTACAAAATCCTCTCGATATTCCGGCCTGATATCTTTCCTCAACTTTGCCAGGAGACGGGATGCCCATTTCTGTTTGACTTCTGGTTTTTCGCTCAGAAGCTCATCCTTCACTGCCCTTTCTTCCTCTTTCGACATGCGCTTTTCGTGCTTCTTGAAGTATTTACGTTTTCGGGCTTGCAGGTTGAACCATGTGTAGGCGAAAGCGCGGACGTGAGGCAGAAGTGCTTCGATAAAGGGATGGAATTCATCCTGGAAATCAGAAAAAAAATATTGATATGAAAACCATAAAGTTTAAAAACAAAACACCCAGGAAAAAACTTCGACAAACACCGGCTAATATTTATGTACTAAAATTACAGAGAACCCCAAATCAGAGGAAGTATTCCCTGCAAAAATGTCACTTTTGGGCCCATTTTCCGTGCGACAATAAAAAAAAGAAAAAAGGTGATTTCAGGACTTAGGGGCCAGCTAAGTGGTGACAAGCAGGCGTCGGGTTTTTATACACGTCCGTTCCTTTTGTTAAATGTACACAAAGACCCAGCACTTCCTTTTCACCCCAGCAAATGCATGAACATCAATATTTAAAAGTAGAATCGCAGGCACAGTATAGGGGAGGAAAGAGGAGTTTACACCCACAAATAGACAGGGCAGCACAAGTTTAATTTTTTGCTTTGCTAACTTTTTTTTTTGTCTATAAACAGAGCTTGGGAAGACACGTGTCTCTGTATACTTGTACAGCTTGGCCTGAAATGCAAGGCTGCGTTATTAAATGGCCGCTTTATTTATTTTACAATTAAATATTAGGAGTAGAGAACAAAAAAAAAAAATGAAAAGGAAGCAAAGTCTACAAGCCTGAAATACCTCTAAATAAGTTTGGGATGGGCCCTTCTTCCTAAACATAATCAAAGTAAAAAAAATTGGACCTAAAATATTGAATTTGCAATGTTAATAAGGTAAACCATATCATTAAAAAAATCCAGAAGAAAAATACTTCTATGCAATTTAAAAAAAAAAGATTTGACTAAATATGAATTATAGGGCCTACAACAATGCATACCAGTAATACATTACTATTAAAAACTGAATCACTCAGATCGCAAGGAATAAGGTCAAAGCAATACATTGAGGCCATAATATTTAGACGCTTGCAATCTATAAAGCTTTTTTATTTTCCTGGGCATTATCACTTTAAGAACCCACAGCCATGATTCTTCTTTGCATTTTTAACCTTTTATAATATGCCTTTAAAGCAAAGGTTGCACAAGATTGTAGACCTTCAAGTTTGGCTGCATTAAATTTAAAAAAAGTTTGCAGAACGTGTGACATTTCTTCAACAGTTTATAACCCTGGGGCGGGTGGAAAAGTTTAAGCATTTGTTAGGTGTCAGAATTCTGGTGTTTAAGTAAGAAAAAAAAATATGGCAAGTTTCAAAGCTATTGTGTGCAGGTCAATAGGAACACAAATATATCAAAAAATACATTTAAAAAATAATCCAAAAATTAAATAAAAAATAAAAAGTTAAAGCTATCAATAACAAATGCAAAATGTAACAGAACTAAATAGATTTTTTTGTATTATTTTTTATAGTAAATGGGGTTCTGGTCCACAAAAAAAAGAATTATAATAATTAGCAATAATAATAAAAAAATGATACTCTCAAGCAATTCTCATTGTGTGTTCTGATAATGGGCCTTGCTGTTCACTGATGGTGCCAGCTTTGTCAGTGTATAAAAGGAAGCACGTTTTATATTTACAAGTGGCTTAGAAAAAAGAAAAGTGTAGGTTTTATCCCGAACATTAATTATTCAGGAGCCATGGCTAGACTACAGTACAAGCTCGGTTTCAAGCAGCATTTAAAAATATCTGCAAAATCACAACAATTCACAAGGTTGAACACCAACTCCCACGACCTAAACAGAAGTTTTGCATATTACAATTGCTCGGTAAACTTTCACTCTCTCGACGTGAAACTTTTCATACAGCACTAAAGCAGACTTCAAGATAAGTTCAGTGAACATGGCAAGGCCCATGGAATCCTGAAGGCACTAAAAAAGAGCCCCCACCATCTCCACCACCCCCAAGCTCTCGCATTTTTAATTCAGAATATCTAGTTTACAACAAAATGCCGAAACATAAGCGACAGCAAAACGCCATCGTACTTTATTTTTGACCTGCGCTCGAAGGAAAAAAAAGCCCAATTGATCATTAAAAAGGGACAGCTGTACTTTTTCTAAGCCGGGTCTTGCAAGTCGTACGGTGAGAAGTTTGGGGTCTGAAAAGGTTTTTGCATCCTTTAGCCATACCGAGAGAAATCTCAGAATTAACCCAGCCGGTGCCATAGCACATAAGAGAAAAACTAAGACCCTAAGCAAAATTTTCAAAAAGGACTTAAAAATCCTACAACAAGGAACTTTTATTTCATTCTGGAATTTTTGTCAAGCTATCTGCCGATTCCCGGTAATCATTTTATACCGAGACTTTGTAACCATCGCACTAAATAATCACAACTGTGATAAAAATAAAACGCAAACAGCATATCAACGTTCACATAAAATAAAAAGGTTATATAAGGTCAACATTTCAGGTTCTGTACAATACATATAAATCAACACACTTAAAAAAAATGCCACATTTAGGTTGCCTGACCCCCCCGAGTTCTGTTTAACGCAAAAAGGTTAAAAATGACAAATTACAGTAAGTATAATATTACATCTTGAAAAAACAAAAATTCAAATAAAAACGCATTGTGTACTCAAGTCTGCTCCTTATCTTTTGCATTTTTTGGGAAAATTAAAAAAAATAATAAATAAATGCCACATTGCCCAGTTAGTATATGACCATGTGTTTGTTTTTTTTTGTGAACACGTCGGTTGGGCCTAAAGCAAAACATTACATGACAATACGTTGTAAAATGCGTCCGAAGGTAAAAAAGAAAGAAAAATGTAATCCGGTAACATGTCTTGCAAAAATGATCAAAAAAAAAAATAATACAATACGGTATGACCGGCAATGTTATCACCTACTGTAGGTTTGATAGTTTGCAAAGTGCTATTTCATTTTGTTTTTTTTTTAATTACAGGTTGGCGAAATAATTTGTCACACACCCCTCAAGCCAAAGGCTACGACTATGCCTGAGGAGTGATAGGGCAACGGATCCCAAAGAATGCAAAGAAGACGGAGAGACGTAGAGAGAAGTGCCTAGGCACTTGGCGCTGGCCAGGTGGAGGTGACCGGTGGTGTGTTGATCCAGGAAGGGTCGCTCAGCCAAAGCCACTTCCACCTTCCGCCTGTGCCCAATGCCAAGTGCCATGAGGCCCCCACCACCACCAACACCAACCCCCAACACCCGCCTGAAGTAGAGAAGACACTACCACAGGTCTTGCTCCGCACAAGGTGAGGTCTGCTTGGTAGAAAAAGTTGCACGTGGATGTCATCCCCCTTGGGTGGTAGTCAGCGACTAGAGGGGGAGAGAGACGGCTCTGTACTGGCCCCGGGAACATAGACACAGCAGTGCGGCCAGGACGGCCCCTACACACACACTGAATGACTGACACACACTCACACACACTCACTGAGCGAGGAAATCATTTCATACATTGTGCTGGGGGGATCGCTGACACACGGGCGCTGCAAATCAGCAGCATGAACGCAGCCAACAGCTAACCTAGCCAGCAATGCAGCCAATGCACCATGCAACCATCCAGCTATTCTACACCGATCACTACAGCCCGCATGCCTCTACAACAATGAACCACCATCCATCCTCACACACCACAAAAACTACACTGCTCCAAGTTACTGTGTCATGCAGGCAATGAGCGGACTCAATGCAGACTGCACTGCCTTTCCTATTAACCCCTTGCTGTGCTCAGCGCCTCTGTCCTAACCGAGTGACATGCAGACGCAATCACAAACGTCCACAAAGCGCAGCCCTGCGAACGCAATAACTAAGTCAAACATCAACTCCTGCGCACATGCACACCATGCTGCAAGCCAGATCTATATGGCACCCTATAGGTGACCTGTACCATGACCCCAAAAATAAACCAGACAGTGTTGCAGAAAAATACAATGTTGCAAGTGATTCAAACCAGAAAAAAAAGTCACAGCTGCAAGTAAGACTGACACGTGCAAAAAAAAAATGTTGTAAGTGATCCAACCCACTGTTGCAAGTACAAAAAAAAAAGACAGGCAATGTTGCCAATGAACTTGACACTTGCAAGGAAAATCCAGCCTGCTGTTGCTAGTGAGAGTGTGGCATGGTGCTGTTGCTAATGGCAATGGCACTGTTGCAAGAAAGGAGAGGCAGATATTGTTGCAACTTGCAAAAACAAAACTGGCAGTGCTGCACAATGTTAGAAAGAATTCTGATCCCCCCCAGGCAGTGACACTTTTTTCTCATCCACATGACAACTTCACTCCGAAGTGTCAGCAGCAGTGCCAATGAAGTGGCCCCGAGCCTGGCAATGCTAGGACTCCCCACCCCCCCCTGATCCTGGCACACTGCGGGCACGTGTGTGCCATCCCCTGGCTGGGCAATGCGGCCACTTACCTGGGTGAGACACAGAGGGGAGTACATGGTGCCGATGTGCTGAGGGTAAGTGGAGGTTTTGGGTTGGGGGGGGGGTAGAGGCAGCAGACACGGGCGGAGGGAGAGGTAGGGATCACGGCTGCTGCTGCTCCTTCTTCTCCTCCTTCTGATCGCTTTCACATTTCCAACTCTGCAAACTGCAGCCCCGGCGCTCCATGAGCTGAACTTTCACCCGCAGACACAGCGGCCCCCCCGCCCCGGGGACACCCCCCTGCGGCAGGCTGGTGCAGGCAGTGCTGTGCCCTGGTCCAGTCCGAGGCTGGGAGCTGGCTGAATAACTTTCCGGATACTGCAGCTCTCAGCAGGCACCCAACCCCCACACACACCCCCCCTACCCTGCCACCCCCCTCCCCTCCTCTCTTCTTCTCCTCCGCCGATCGCAGCGCTCCCGGATCGCGCAGCACAGACGATCGATAGCTGCGATGGGCGCGAGCGGAGACCTTAACCCTTCCCTGGCTGCAGCATGGGCACTGCAAGAGTTAAAGTGTGTCCTGCACTCATCCCCTCCCTCTGCACAGCACTACAATCCTTCTCATTCCAAGGCCAGCATGGCTGTTTTCCTAATAAATATTTTTTACAGGGGGCTCTGAATGCTGAGATGGGCCGGGGTGAAAGGTTGGGGGTCGTCTTTTTCACTGACTGATTTCATAAGTTGGGGACCCCCCTAAAAAAAAAGGAGGGTGAAGGTTGATGAGATGCGGGGTAGGGGTGGCGGAATTCGATAAGTTGAATGATTTGGCCCCTAGAACTTGGGTTCTAACTCCCCAGAAATTGCAAGGATTTGTCTAACAGACCGTAAAGATCTGGCGTAAGATTGGAGTCTGGTTCTATGTATAGAGAAAAAGTCTGGGTTGTATGTGGCCCTTGGGGACCCCGGTTGGACAATGCTGATGGCGGCTTTGGAGAAGGAGAATGGTAGCGGGTTGGCATAAAAAATTGCTTTATATAAAGGACCAGACAGGCAGAATGGTAATGGGTTGGCATAGAAATTGTTATATATAACGGGCCAAAGGTGCAGAATATAAATCAGTTTGCACATGTATTGCTCTATATAGAGGGGCAAAATGGTAATGGGTCGGCATAGAAATTGATATTTATAATTGGGCCAGAGGGACTGAATAAAATGGGTTGGTACATAGATAGCTATATATAATGGGTCAGAAAGGGCAGAATGGTATAGTGTTGGCATAGAAATTGTTTTATATAATGGGCCAGAATATTGGGTTAAGGGATTATTTACTATATAAAGGATATAATGGGCCAGAGGGACTGAATAAAATGGGTTGGTACATAGATAGCTATATATAATGGACCAGAAGGGTAAAATAGTAACGGGTTGGCAAAAAATTGTTATATACAATAGGCCAGAGGGGCAAAATGATAATGGGTTGGCACATAAATTGCTCTATATAGAATATAACGGACCAGAGGGGCATTATGGTAAAGATTTAGCAAATAAATTGTTAGATGTAATTGTCCAGAGGGGCCTTCTGGCCTTTTTGATGGGTGGGCATTAAAATGCTTTATGCAGAACATTCTGTCTATGGCATTTCTATTTTGGCCCCATCACTCAAATGACCATACCGACCTCTGGTCAGAAAATGATGGCGTCTTTGTGTGAGCGGACTCTTGGACTAGATGACACACAACTGATACATTGTGTATATTGCAGTTGGCATGTGATCAGTAGATTACACTCAAATTAACAATATTCAAGCACTATGAGGAAACAAAATGTCGGACCCTGTGAATGTTGTTGCTGTTTATGTTCATTTCTTCGCTTTCCATGCGAGAACTATTCATCCCAAGTGGGCAGATTTGCCGCAACACTCAGCAAAATCACCTGGATGGAGTTCGGATTAGCGTAGAATTCTTTTATGATTTATATATCTTTTTTAAAAATAGATAAATACAAACAGCGTAATATTGAACCCCACATTGTGACCTAATATCCTATGCGGACGCATTTGATAGGCCGGCGTAACTTTAACGCAAGCCCTGCAAACTTTTTTATTTCAGCATAACTTGATTGAATATTACAGGCGAACGTAACTTTGCTGATCAGGCAAACGACCACACTTTCTAGTTAACACTTCCCCGTAGTCACGTAAAATCCTTCAAAATCCAAATAATGGGAATAATTGACTAAACAGAATTTTTCCAGTTCAGCAAACTGAATCACGTTAAGTGGAACATTAAAAAAGAAAATTGTAATGCGATTGGATATCCTGGTTCGATGTTGTTGGCCCAGGATTCACCATTCCCCTGGTAATTTACCCTGTAAGAGAGTTAATTAGCTGGCAGGGTGTGCTGAGATTTGTAGTGCCACAGCAGACAAAGCAGCTAACTGCCCCAGGCTGCCTTAGATGCTGCAAAATAAAAAAATTCTGTTTATGTCCTGACGTTAACTCCATAATCTAGCACAGACTTCCTGTATCACCAGATATCTGCTGTAGCTTTTATCTATTTACACCACAATATTGAAACCAGAAAAAAAAAAGCGAGAGGAGAAAGTTTGAAGTTGTGTAAACTGTAATTACTGTACGCCATATTTTGGCACCGCGTCCTCCCTGTGCTGTAACTCCCCGACCCCGTCCAATTTGTGGGGAATTTTTTTATCCTCTCTCTCTCTCGTTCTACTCATTAAACCCCATCTGTTTAACTATTAGTATATTCAGGAAATCCAGTCGAGGTGCGGGGAGGCCACAAAATAATTCCTGCGTTTGGCCAGGACACCCCCCCTTTCACTACAAGCCTCCTCCTGTTTCCTAGATACAAGATTTTGGCTTTCGTTCTGACTTTTGTCCAAGCCACAGAAAAAAAAAAAAGTTATCACACAAATTACTGTCTAAAGTGTATGCCGAGTCTTATAAACAGCGCCGGCTCAACGCTGCCCAGAGGTTAACCGCTCGGAAAAGCAGCGGGTGGCGAAAGCGGCTTGTTTAGCCACCATCTTGAGATTCCCACGAAAAGTCTAAGGATTGACAGACGATAGAAAAATAGATCGATAGGTCTCGTATTTAGAAGAATAAAAAAGCTATCAATTCTTCCACTATTACTAAAATGTACCAACGTAATCGTGAACAAATTATTTTAACGGATTTACTAAAATACAGAAAGGAAAATGGACCGTTATACGATTTCCACAACCTTTATCAATATTGCTTCATAAAGATGATATGAATGATAATAATGTGTGGTTAGAATATTCATTTACAGATATATTAGGTATAAAAAATATCAAATGTACAACACAAACATATATATAAATATAGCAATCATTTTATACAACATACTATATATATCATATAAATACATTACAGATTTCTCTCTCTCTGTAGGTATAGTGATATTATTAAATAGAGATGCCTGGCAATCTTTAGAATTTCTCAGTATTCTGCACAACCCTATCCCATATCCATTGTGGGCGACATGATGTCTCGGTGGTAAGTACTCCGGCCTAGTGGCACTACAGCTAGATCTTCATGGAGTTTTTATATTCTCCGTGTCTGGTTTTTCACCAAGGCATTCTGGAAGGTTAAAGCGGACCACCACATTTTTTGACATTATACAAAAGTGTGGCTAACCCTTTTATATAATGTAAATACGTGTTTTTTTGTAAATTGTTTTTTTAACATCTTTAGTGAGGACCCTTTACATCTTCACCGTCACAGCAGTAAAAACCGCAGGGGAAACCAGCATCCTCCTGTGATACATACGCCACGTATCCCAGGAGGCTGTGGGCGACTCCTTCTACGCATGCCTGAGATTCAGCATGCGTCATAAGGACCATTCCTTAAAAAAAGTGTCCAGTGAAAGCGGCACTTTTTATTTACATTTTCAGGAACACCAGTCTCCCGATTTCATGCTTGCGTAGTGCATCTTTGGGTGACTTGAGAAGAAGATGGCCGCGTCCGCAATGTACTGTCTACACCAGAAAGAAGAAAGAAGTCGAGGCGGTGCGAGACTCCCTGGGCTTGGTTTGCGTAGGGAACGAGGGCTTTTCACCAGTAAGTAGTATTTTTTGGGGGAGAAAGTTTCACTTTCAATGGCCTTCCCCTCAAAACGGGCCTTGGCCTATATTAGTCTATAGAAGAGAATTGTGAACACCTCTGGGAAACAATAAGTGACATGACTATGGGCTTCAGAAGATGGGTGAAGGATTAATAGTATAATAAAATAAATAATAAAGTATAATAAATACTCAGTTATCGCAAGTCATGCTTTGGCAAGGTTCTGGCTCGTTATTGTGCCCCCTCCTCATATATGATGCCCTTAAATTCCATTATAATAGGATAAATGTATGAAAGTCTTTCACTGCCACAATAATATATATTAAGATTATATTACTTGCAATATAATAATAACGCCTTCACTTTAATTATTGGGTAGCAACTGGCATAAACATGGCACAGTTGTCCATAGCCAGCAGTCCCTTACTGTCATATCACCCCATGTCAAGCACCAGATCAGTCTGCGTTGTAATATATTAATTATAATTATATAAAAATAACAGTAATTATATATTACTCCTTGGATTAAATAGCACAGATCAATTCAAAGCAACTGCCATTGGTCCTGTTGTTATTAGCAACCAAGCCAACCTTTCAACCACAGCTCATGTCTGTCATGTCACCTCACTAATATCAGTCACCGGTGTAAAATTTAGTGGAACAATATTACAATAATTAGAATTCTATAAAAATAACATCTATTATTAATCCCTGTCAGTATCCACTGAGGTTAAATAGCACAGATCCAAGCACAGGAAATGGCATAAACAAGGCCCGGTTGTCCATAGCAACCAAGGCAACCTGTCCACTGTAGTCCCATTTTGTCAGGTCACCTCACTAATATCAGCCACCAGTGTAATATTTAGGAGAATGATAATATAATATTTATAGCAAAATAGCAGCAAAACATAAAAATAGAGATGAACAAATCAATGAAAAGGAGCCTAGGCCACCGAAAATAGTCCTGTTTATACTACAGTTGTAGTCTGGTCACTGCAGACCTGAAGCGGGCCTACGTAAACAAAGCCTCACAAGCAGCGTTATTACCATTCACAATATTACCGTAATATTAATAAATGGTATACGTCCAAAAACATGCAGTTAGGTTAATTGGCTTCCCCCCAAAATTGACCTTAGACTGTATTAAAGACAAATGACTATGGTAGGGACATTAGATTGTGAGCTCCTTTGAGGGACAGCTAGTGACATGACTATGGACCTTGTACAGCGCTGCATAATATGTGGGTGCTATATAAATACTGTGTAATAATATTCAGACTTCTTTTTGCTTTTTTTTCACACCCCGCAGCGGTTTCACCAATCAGTGACTTTGTTTGGCTGAGTTCTCAGGTGAAAGTTGACATCTTTGTGGAGAAATCTTTAGCAGGGTGATGGAATTTGCTTTCTTGTACAGTAAAATGTCTACCCCCTCCATGTCTCTCCCTTTACAGCAGCAGCCCCATTCCCCTCAGACTTCTTGTGGTTTGCCATATGATGTGAGGGGAGGTTTTGGCGCCCTTTGTCAAGCCGTGAGGCTGAGGCAGGCTTCTCTGCGCCCTCTAGGCCGCACAGTTCAGCAGCTTGCTCTCCCTCTCTCTCCCCCTCTCTCTGCTCCATTTTACTTTTTTTTCTCTCTCCCAAACTCCTCAGGACACAAACAGAACTTTGAAACAGTGGAAAGTTTAAGTAAATACAGCAATATTATAAAAAAAAGAGGAATAAAAGGAAAGTGAAAGGCTACAAGCCACAAAAGCTTACACCTTTGCCAGCCAAGTTTCGGCCTACAAACTGTTTTTTCCCCGTAGCCACTTAGTTTATTTATAAAGACTCAAAAGAGGTTAGCTCATTTTTTCCCTGGTCTTGTTTAACTTGCTTATTAAAGTTTCTTGGAGGGTTTGCGTTTTTGGGACCATCAGTTAACTTTTATTACAACTAGTTTTAGCACTGTCTGTGTGAACACAGGCGCATTTAAAAATCCAAATGCATGAACTGATCCAGGACTGGTAAGCCGCTGCTGCATGTAAATATGCCTTTCCTTTGTCCTGGGTTTTTTTTGCTAGATTGGCGATCATTGCTCAAAAGTTACGCCTTCCAAATATTTTGGAATTGCTTATAAATGCAAATGTTATGTGAGCTCAGTGTCACCCAGAATAGGATAATTAAATATAATATATCAAAACAATTTTTTTCTCCAAAAAATTACCCAGTGTTATTTCTTAACATTTCCTGTTTCGGCATCACCATCATTGTTTTTTAAATAAATTGAGGATACGGTCCAAAAACTGGTAATGAAAGATGTAGAATCCACCCTGCTAAAATCTGTGCAAGATGAATTCTGATTGGCTGATAAGTGTTACTGTACTTAAGAGTAGGAATGTTTTATCTAGAAAGGCCTTATAGAAAATACAATACAAAAAGCAGAAAATCAATTTGAAGCAAAATAAAAAAAAAACTACACTATAGCTTTTTATTGAGCTGTTAAAGTGGAAATATGAAGGCAGATCAGTCAGGAGGGGTCCTGGGGAGGCTTTGCCTCGAATGCCCGCTGGAAATAACTCCTTCCCGGGCTTCTCCTGGCTCCCTGCCCGGTATTGCATTTACTATCCACTATATGCTAACTACTTCCACATATATAGATAGAATTATATGAGAGAGCAGGTCACGGGGGTGTCCTAAGTACACCTCATGCTCGAAAATAACTTGCGGCCAATTGAGTGGGGGGCAGAGGGGGCAGCTACAATAACACAACATTTTGCAAATACCGCTAACTTGCTGCGCGGAAGGAAAAAAAAGTAAATTTTTCAGGACTGCAGTATTTTCTTTCTGGGGCTTTCAGTCAGATGTGAAGTTTTTGCAAAATAAACAAAAAAAATGAAAAATAAAAGGAAAGAGTTATTAAAGGGAAAAAGGGGGTAGGGTGCCAGTGCAGGAGGGAAAGTTATGCAGCTGTCACAATATGCGGCCTATGAAAAGATGTTGTGATTGCAAGGCGGAGATAATTCACTCTTGAAAGGTTCTCCAAGGAAAGTTATGGTCTCGGTTGCCCCATCTAAATGACACCCTGTAACCCTCTTAAATGCAAAGTGCAAAAAGCGTTTCAGGAGATGCAATGATTAATGCGTGATTTATAACTGCAAGTGGAAGAATGTAAAGATCAGAGAGGCTGGCTCCTAATTACCCCTTGGTAAGGGGGGGGGGGGGTGTTTTGGCTGCTGCTAAAAGTCTCTAATGTATGGAGCTATAAGAAGTATAGCACACACACACACAGCAGCGCAGCACCTCGATGCGGCCTGGAATGTACATGATGATAAATAGCACCGCATGCACAAGCTGGCAGTCTATATATTTGAATCTATCGATTGCTAAAGTACAAGCACCATGGAATATTCCCTTTGTAAAGGACGGCTACTGAATACAATGCAATGTTACCTATTATATGTAACCCATGCAACACCGAGACGAGGTCTATGCATGCCACCATGACTGACGCAGCATATTTTGCACTGTATAGAACAATGCTGTAGTGCAGCTTTTCATGCATTGCTTTCCTGCTGTGTTACTAAATATTTAGAGCTCTTTAAAAAATAATAGCAAAAGGTTACCCACAATATTATAAACATTGCACATTGTCTATGAAATAATAAACATTTTTAAACATTACAAAGTCGCATAAGTAAAGTCGCAAAGTATGATAACACCTAAGTGTACAGAGCGGGGGTTAACTCTTTTTTGCTTTTTATGAATGTGCATTCAATTCAAGGGGAGTAAAAAAGAAATCTCAGGCATCTGATTGGGTATCTGAGACAAGATGTCTGATTAAGCCCCCATCACCACCACAATGCTTACTATTCCACAGTTTAGTAGATCGGGCCCTATGCATTCAGCTCTAAATTTAAACATCAGACAAGCAGAACTTATCTCAGCAGTCACAACACATGGCCACTCATGTTCCCTAATATGCATGTGATCGCTACATGGAGAACATACGCAATTGCATATGAAACACAACAATTAAAATATAGCAAAAATAAATGAAATCAAGGTCAATGAAAATTAATTTTGGACAAGGGTTACAATGAAAACTCAAAGAACCCCCCTTTAAAAAAAACTTTTAATATCTAGTTAGCAAGTAGTACTGGTGGTGTGCAGCAGGCTTACCCACCAATCGCTGCATCTCATGCAATTTCTGACTTCTGAAAAGCCTGTATTTGCATAGGGATAGTCACAACACCTTATGGGACTGTGCTCAAGGTTGGCAATGAGGCACCAAGAGCTGTGCCACGGGGAAGCAAAAGTGCCCAATACCCTGAGATTCTCATTTCTCAATACCCTAAAGGTGCCCTGGGAGGGATAAACAGAGATGTCAAGGGAGGGGCGGCTTCCTATTGTTCCTGCTGTGCAGAGTTACTTCCCTGGGGATGAAAATATTCTAGGCATACCGTCCAATTTCAAAAACCAAGAACAGGGAACAACTCATCCTAAACTCAATTCACAAAGCTAACACTCCTGAACAAAATACTTATTTTCAGTTCTTTTCAGTTCAGTCCAATGAGATTTGAAAATAACAAAGACTAAAATAAATATACTTATCCTTTGTGTTATTGCAATGGATATTCCATTATATACATTCAGCCCCACCTAATTACAACCAAGGATGAGATTTTTCACCACCAATTCTCCGACATATAATGCAACAATGCAGATAAAACATTAGGGTGCATGTCATGGCCACATCACAATGGTGATTCGAAAATCTAGGAACGCCAAAGTGCAAGTGACTCTGTCACTCTGATCCAATGGCTTCAGTACAAAGTCACTGGCTGCTTAATAGAAGTGGCGTCAGAAGCCAAGCATTTGACATTTCAGGAAGTCAGACTTCATTAAAACCCAATATAAAAACTTTCTTTAGAGCTGGATATAGTGTGGAGGAGTTCGGACTCTTTTAAATTTGTGTTACCACAATATGCAATAAAGCATGCAGCACACGTTGTGAATGGCACCCCCAATGCACCTACGCTCCAGTGCACCACAACGCATGACAGTGTTTTATTGGATGTGCTGGCAACCTATTCATTTTCAATGAGGCCGTCTTAAAGTGTACCTAAACTCAGAAATTTCACTTTACATAAAGGGGTAGGCAACCCTTTTATGTAAAGAAAAAATTCTGTTTGGGTTTTTTTTAAAGTGCAACACCCTTTTTTTTAAAAAAAGAAAGGGTGCAGCGCCTCCCCCGAATTCTCTCCAGGCGACTGAGAATGAATGGGAGCGTAAAGTCTCCCGAGATGTCATGCATCACGGGAGACTCTTGGGTGCTCCTTCTGCGAAGGCATGTGCAGATGGAGCTATTTCGTGAGAAGACAAAAATATGCGCATGCGCGGTGAGATCGGCAAGTTTTTTTTCCAACCTACATCACCCGATCTCGCGCCTGTGTTGGGTGACATAGGAAGAACCGGGAAAAAGAGGCGAGGATGGCAGTGCCCAGCGCGCCGGCTCGGAGACGGATGCCGGGAGGAGGCGGGACCCGATGGAAGAGACCTCCGGATGGATCGGACTGCCCTGCGGAACTAAAGGTAAGTGGATTTTTTTGTTTTAGGCACTTTTCAGTTAAGTTCCTCTAATGAAAAGTTAACATGCAACATATGCATATAACGCTCATAAATAAACACCTAAAAGTAAGGAAGTCCTGTGAATGTTTAGATTCTGTCCCTGTTGAGATTCATCCTGACTTCCTGTTCTGCCTGTCCCAAGTACAAGAAGTGAGGAGGGATCCCCCTAGTGGGGTCATGGCCTAAAAATTAAGTTCTGACCCAACTTTATTGAGGGTGCATGGGCTGCTTACAGCCATGCATTTAGGGATTTCTGACTTTTATCCATGCTTTATTGTTGTAAAATAAAATATTGAAGTTGGAGAAGTAATTCCCATTGTGTGATACTCCCCCACCTCCTAGATTGTAAGCTCTTCGGGCCAGGGTCCTCTCCTCCTCCTGTGTCACTGTCTGTATTTGTCTGTTATCTGCAACCCCTTTTTTAATGTACAGCGCTAAGAAATATGTTGGCGCCATAATACTCCTGTTTATTATACTTAATATTAATAATATTAGTGTGATAGCCAGACAAAATTGGAAGGTCAGCCTTGGCAGAAACCTCATTTCCTTTATGACAGGTTCACCTAAATGCATTCTAGTTGCAGTATGTATGGCTGCATTTGCCAGTAGCTGCAGGGAAGCTGGCA